>NC_069510.1:87697554-87940054 GCF_027579735.1 Bombina bombina
TCTACAGACTGCCTCCTTATCTCCCCCCCTTATCCCCTTAAATTAATCCTCAAAAATACAACTTGCCTAATAATTCTGCACTATATATATATATATATATATATACACATACATATACATACATACATACACATACATACATACATACATACATACATACACATACATACATACACATACATACATACATACATACATACATACACATACATACATACACATACATACATACACACACACACATACATACATACACACACATACATACATACATACACATACATACATACACATACATACATACACATACATACATACACATACATACATACACACACATACATACATACACATACATACACATACATACATACACATACATACATACATACACACACATACATACACACACATACATACACATACATACATACACATACATACATACACATACATACATACACATACATACATACATACACATACATACATACACACACATACATACATACACACACATACATACACATACATACATACATACACACACATACATACACATACATACATACACACACACACATACATACACACACATACATACATACACATACATACATACACATACATACATACACATACATACATACACATACATACATACACACACATACATACACATACATATACATACATACACATACATACATACACATACATACATACACACACATACATACACATACATACATACACATACATACATACACACACATACATACACATACATACATACACATACATACATACACACACATACATACACATACATACATACACATACATACATACACATACATACATACACATACATACATACACACACATACACATACATACACACACATACATACATACACATACATACATACACATACATACATACACACACATACATACACACACATACATACATACATACATACATACAGGGAGTGCAGAATTATTAGGCAAGTTGTATTTTTGAGGATTAATTTTATTTTTGAACAACAACCATGTTCTCAATGAACCCAAAAAACTCATTAATATCAAAGCTGAATAGTTTTGGAAGTAGTTTTTAGTTTGTTTTTAGTTATAGCTATTTTAGGGGGATATCTGTGTGTGCAGGTGACTATTACTGTGCATAATTATTAGGCAACTTAACAAAAAACAAATATATACCCATTTCAATTATTTATTTTTACCAGTGAAACCAATATAACATCTCAACATTCACAAATATACATTTCTGACATTCAAAAACAAAACAAAAACAAATCAGTGACCAATATAGCCACCTTTCTTTGCAAGGACACTCAAAAGCCTGCCATCCATGGATTCTGTCAGTGTTTTGATCTGTTCACCATCAACATTGCGTGCAGCAGCAACCACAGCCTCCCAGACACTGTTCAGAGAGGTGTACTGTTTTCCCTCCTTGTAAATCTCACATTTGATGATAGACCACAGGTTCTCAATGGGGTTCAGATCAGGTGAACAAGGAGGCCATGTCATTAGATTTTCTTCTTTTATACCCTTTCTTGCCAGCCACGCTGTGGAGTACTTGGACGCGTGTGATGGAGCATTGTCCTGCATGAAAATCATGTTTTTCTTGAAGGATGCAGACTTCTTCCTGTACCACTGCTTGAAGAAGGTGTCTTCCAGAAACTGGCAGTAGGACTGGGAGTTGAGCTTGACTCCATCCTCAACCCGAAAAGGCCCCACAAGCTCATCTTTGATGATACCAGCCCAAACCAGTACTCCACCTCCACCTTGCTGGCGTCTGAGTCGGACTGGAGCTCTCTGCCCTTTATCAATCCAGCCACGGGCCCATCCATCTGGCCCATCAAGACTCACTCTCATTTCATCAGTCCATAAAACCTTAGAAAAATCACTCTTGAGATACTTCTTGGCCCAGTCTTGATGTTTCAGCTTGTGTGTCTTGTTCAGTGGTGGTCGTCTTTCAGCCTTTCTTACCTTGGCCATGTCTCTGAGTATTGCACACCTTGTGCTTTTGGGCACTCCAGTGATGTTGCAGCTCTGAAATATGGCCAAACTGGTAGCAAGTGGCATCTTGGCAGCTGCACGCTTGACTTTTCTCAGTTCATGGGCAGTTATTTTGCGCCTTGGTTTTTCCACACGCTTCTTGCGACCCTGTTGACTATTTTGAATGAAACGCTTGATTGTTCGATGATCACGCTTCAGAAGCTTTGCAATTTTAAGAGTGCTGCATCCCTCTGCAAGATATCTCACTATTTTTGACTTTTCTGAGCCTGTCAAGTCCTTCTTTTGACCCATTTTGCCAAAGGAAAGGAAGTTGCCTAATAATTATGCACACCTGATATAGGGTGTTGATGTCATTAGACCACACCCCTTCTCATTACAGAGATGCACATCACCTAATATGCTTAATTGGTAGTATGCTTTCGAGCCTATACAGCTTGGAGTAAGACAACATGCATAAAGAGGATGATGTGGTCAAAATACTCATTTGCCTAATAATTCTGCACTCCCTGTATATATATATACATATACATACACACATATACACACACACACATGTACATATATACACACACACACAGACACATGTACATATATACACACACATGTACATATATACACACACACATATATATATATATATATATATATATATATATATATATATATATATATATATATATATATACACACACACACACACCTGTATAAATATATATATATACACACACACACACACATATATATACACTCAATAGGACTATACTACACATGACAAATGCTTTATAGAGTTAGCTGAGCCATTCTAAGCTTCTAAATTTCCAGATTTATTTGGCAGGTATTGGAATGGCTCATTTTAACAACAAAAAAAAGCACTCAGTAATTGAACAGCTGCTGGATGGATCCATAATTGTGTTTATTGTTATATGACTCTGTCATTCCTTCAGGGACTCTGTACAGTTGGGCGAGTGAGGGGGAGGGGGTGGTTATCCCTCTGGAGATGCTAATGGATTTATTAAAGTTACTGTACAGGAAACCACAACAGTCAGAACCTCCGCTACAACACATAACAGAAAGGCTAAGCATGAGATTCCACTTGGGAAGTGCTATATTACAGAGAGGTTAAATGGATAGGGAAACAATGTTCTACTATGGTTAAAACAAAAAACATTATAAAACACTCTCCTAGATGCAAAACATTTATAGTTTATTTATTATTTATTTTTTTACTACAAAAGTTCTAAAAAAAAAAAATAGGGGTTAAGAAATTTCAGATTTGAGAAAAAACAAATTATGCTTACCTGATAATTTAATTTCATTCTGTATGATGAGAGTCCACAGCATCATTCCTTACTGTTGGGAAATACTGAACCTGGCCACCAGGAGGAGGAAAATACACCCCTGCTAAAGGCTTAAATACTCCCCCTACTTCCCTCATATCCCAGTCATTCTGCCAAGGGAACAAGGAACAGTAGGAGAAATACCAGGGTATAAATGGTGCCGGAAGAGGAAAACTAATTTTGGTCCGCCCATCGGAGTATACAGGCGGGGGCCGTGGACTCTCCTCATACAGAAGGAAATAATATTATCAGGTAAGCATAATTTATGTCTTCCTTCTTAATATGAGGAGAGTTCGCGGCATCATTCCTTACTGTTGGGAAAACTATACCCAAGCTTTAGACGACACTGAATGATAACGGGAGGGGCAAAAGAGGCAGACCCTAATCTGAGGGCACCACAACCTGTAAAACCTGTCTCCTAAAAGCTGCTTCGGCTGAAGCAAAAACGTCAAACTTGTAGAATTTAGAAAAAGTATGTAAGGAGGACCAGGTAGCCGCCTGATCCATAGAGGCCTCGTTCTTAAAGGCCCAAGAGAAACCCACCGCTCTAGTGGAATGAGCCGTAATCCTTTGAGGAGGTCTAAGACACGCTGACTAGTAAGCTAAGCGTATAACACTACTTAACCAAAAAGATAAGGAAGTCTAAGAAGCCTTCAGACCCTTACGCTTCCCAGAGTAGATGACAAACAAGGAAGAAGTTTGCCTAAAATCCTTTGTAGCTTGAAGATAAAACTTTAAAGCTTGAACCACATCCAGATTATGAAGTAAACATTCCTTTGAAGAAGAAGGATTAGAACATAAGGAAGGAACCACAATCTCCTGATTGATGTTACGATCAGACACCACCTACCACTTTAGGAAGAAAACCCAAGCAGGTACGTAGGACAGCCTTATCAGAGTGGAACACCAGATAAGGAGGCACACGTTGCAAGGCAGCTATTTCATAAACTCTGCGTGCCGACGCAATATCCAATAGAAAAATAACCTTCCAGGACAACAATTTGATGTCAACCGAATGCATAGGCTCACACGGAGACCGTTGCCAAAACTTAAGAACAAGATTCAAACTCCAAGTTGGAGCATTAGATCTAAACACTGGTCTGATCCTAATCAGAGCCTTAACGAAAGATTGCATGTCAGGGAGTTCTGCAAGCCTCTTGTGCAGTAAAACAGAAAGGGCCAAAATCTGTCCCCTCAGGGAACTGGCAGACAGGCCTTCCTGAAGAAAGGAAAGTATCCTGGCAGCCTTAACCATATGCCAGGCTAAACCACGCTCTTCACACCAGAATAAGTAAGCTCTTCACACCTTATGAAAGATGCAACGGGTAACAGGCTTACAAGCCTGAATGAGAGTAATAATAATGCTCTCAGAGAAACCTCTCTTGGCTAAGACTAAGCGTTCAATCTCCACGCAGTCAGCCTCAGAGAATCTAGATTTTGATGAACAAAAGGACCCTGTTCCAGTAGATCCCTGCGACAAGGTAGCTTTCACGGAGAAGATGAGGATATCCCCACCAGGTCCGCAAACCACATTCTTCGCGACCACGATGGAGCAATCAGTATCACTGATGCCTGCTTCTGCTTGATGCAGGCCACTACACGAGGAAGTGGTAACGGCAGGAAAATATAAATCAGATTGAACCTCCAAGGCACTGCTAATGCATCTATTAGCTCCGCTTGAGGATCCCTGGATCGTGACCCATATCTGGGTAGCTTGGCATTGAGACGGGATGCCATGAGGTCCATCTCCGGCATCTCCCATGTGTTGCAAATCTCCACAAACACCTCGGGATGGAGGGACCATTCCCCCGGATGAAAGGATTGTCTGCTGAGGAAATCCGCTTCCCAGTTGTCCACACCCGGAATGTGGATCGCTGACAGCGAGCAGTTATGGGCCTCCACCCACTCCAGAATCCGAGATACTTCCCTCATTGCTAGGGAGCTTCTCGTTCCCCCCGATGGTTGATGTAAGCCACCGAGGTTATGTTGTCTGATTGGAATCTGATAAACTGGGAGGAATCCAGAAGAGGCCAAGCCATCAGAGCATTGAAGATTGCCCAAAGTTCCAGAATGTTGATCGGGAGGAGGGATTCCTCTCGAGTCCACAGGCCCTGTGCCATCCTGGTACCCCAAACAGCTCCCCATCCTGATAGACTTGCGTCCGTAGACACAATCTCCCGAGATGGTCTTAAGAAGGACGTCCCTTGCGACAGGTGATCTAGACAGAGCCACCAGGAGAGTGATTCTCTCGACCAGTTGTCCAGAGAAATCGCCGTTCCACTGTCTCAGCATGCACAGCTATAGTGGTCTGAAATGGAAACTGGCAAAAAGGAATGATGTCCATGCTGGACACCATGAGACCAGTCACCTCCATACACCGAGCCACAGAGGGCCTTAAGGAGGTCTGGAGGGCAAGATAAGCGGAAGTTAGCTTGTAGCGTCTCTGGTCTGTAAAGAATATCCTCATGGATATGGAGTCTATTATAGTACCCAGGAATTCCATCCTGGTACTGGGAATAAGAGAACTATTTTCTAAGTTTATCTTCCAACCATGAGTTTGAAGAAGAAACCGAAGAGATTTTGAATGGTCTTCTGCCAGACGAGAAGATGGTGCTTGAACCAGAATATCTTCCAAGTATGGAGCTACTGCTATACCTCTAGTTCTGGCCACTGCAAGCAAAGCCCAGAGAAGTATGGAAAACTCTTGGAGCAGTAGCTAGCCCAAACGGAAGTGCAATAAACTGGAAGTGCTGGTCCAAGAACGCAAACCTTAGAAACTTGAAGTATTCCTTGTGGATTGGATTGGATTGTGATTGGAATCCTTCAGATCTATAGTGGTCATGAACTGTCCTTCCTGAACTAAGGGGACAGATAGGAATTTGTTTAAGCACTTTAGGTCCAGAATCGGGCGTAAAGTTCCCCAAAGGTTTGAATAGTATCCCAAACCTCCTAGGGACAATGGGACAATGACTCCTAGGGAGGAGAGATCCCTCATGCACCCCAGAAAGGCTTCTCTCTTTTCTGGCCTGGAAGACAGGTTTGATAGGAGGAATCTGCCTCTGGGTGGATGAGACTTGAAACCTATCTTGTATCCCTGAGTGATGACCTCCAGGACCCACGGGTCTTGCACGTCCCCAAACCAAGCGTCCAAAAAGAGCGACAGTCTGCCCCCTACAAGATCCAGAACCGGATCGGGGGCCGCCCCTTCATGTCGACTTTGTCTTGGCGGGCTTCTTGCTCTGCTTGGATTTATTCCAGGACTGAGCCAGCTTCCAAGTACCCTTGGATTGCTCGGGCTTTGCAGAGGGCTGCTGACGTTGGGATTTATCAGAACGAAAGGAACGAAAATTAGGACCTTGTCCCTTAGGCTTGTTCTTCTTATCCTGCGGTAAAAAGGCACCTTTATCTCCAGTAACCGTGGAGATAGAGTCCAGGTCTGGACCAAATAAAATCTTTACCTTAAAAGATCCCTGCTTTAATAGCAAAAAAATGCACCATGCCTTTCAGGCTGCGCATCTCCCAAAACGAAAGTAAAACCCTGTACGTTACAACATCTGCCTGAGCCTACCATCTCACACATGTTGCAGCATAATCAAATTAATTTATGTGATTAATCCCCACTGTTCAATTATCCCCCTCCGGAGATACTAACCCTTGATTCCATACAGATAAAAGGAGCAACACTGTGACCCTGTCTTCTTGCATTATCATATGTGTAAAAAAAAAATGAAACAATCTAACCGGAATCTATGCCGTGGAACAGAAACACAGCCTCTCAAGTTTGACAGTCTTGTAGCATCGCTCCTGACATGGACTTGAGTGATGGAAGCAGGCAGTAAAACTCGTCAACACTGATTGCTTAGGAGCTGTTAATACGAGTCTGGATGGGTTTGCAGAAATATTCTCCCTGCATCTCCAGATTAACATTTGTCAATACTCTCACTGAGAGACTGACAAGACTACTTAAAACTCCAGTCCCATTTCGAAGGGTAGATACCCTTCATAAGGAACTACTCCAAATCCTCTGACACTTCTCTGCCAACCTCCTGTGACGAAAGGCAAAGAATGACTGGGATATGAGGGAAATAGGGGGGAGTATTTAAGCCTTTGGCTGGGGTGTCTTTGCCTCCTCCTGGTGGCCAGGTTCAGTATTTCCCAACAGTAAGGAATAATGCCGTGGACTCTCCTCATATTAAGAAGGAAATGGGGTGTGTGCATTCTAAGGACTCAACAGAAAATAGAGCTGGGCTTCAAATTTTTCCAGGGCTGCTTTTTATTCCTACTTTTATTCGTTTGTTATACACTTACAATGTTAGTTTAAATGTATAGTAAATTTCATACATGTACACACACACATATTATATTATATTATATTATATTATATTATATATATATATATATATATATATATATATATATATATATATATATATATATATATATATATATATATATACATACATACATACATACATAGAGACACACACACAAATACAGGGAGTGCAGAATTATTAGGCAAGTTGTATTTTTGAGGATTAATTTTATTATTGAACAACAACCATGTTCTCAATGAACCCAAAAAACTCATTAATATCAAAGCTGAATATTTTTGGAAGTAGTTTTTAGTTTTAGCTATTTTAGGGGGATATCTGTGTGTGCAGGTGACTATTACTGTGCATAATTATTAGGCAACTTAACAAAAAACAAATATATACCCATTTCAATTATTTATTTTTACCAGTGAAACCAATATAACATCTCAACATTGACAAATATACATTTCTGACATTCAAAAACAAAACAAAAACAAATCAGTGACCAATATAGCCACCTTTCTTTGCAAGGACACTCAAAAGCCTGCCATCCATGGATTCTGTCAGTGTTTTGATCTGTTCACCATCAACATTGCGTGCAGCAGCAACCACAGCCTCCCAGACACTGTTCAGAGAGGTGTACTGTTTTCCCTCCTTGTAAATCTCACATTTGATGATGGACCACAGGTTCTCAATGGGGTTCAGATCAGGTGAACAAGGAGGCCATGTCATTAGATTTTCTTCTTTTATACCCTTTCTTGCCAGCCACGCTGTGGAGTACTTGGACGCGTGTGATGGAGCATTGTCCTGCATGAAAATCATGTTTTTCTTGAAGGATGCAGACTTCTTCCTGTACCACTGCTTGAAGAAGGCGTCTTCCAGAAACTGGCAGTAGGACTGGGAGTTGAGCTTGACTCCATCCTCAACCCGAAAAGGCCCCACAAGCTCATCTTTGATGATACCAGCCCAAACCAGTACTCCACCTCCACCTTGCTGGCGTCTGAGTCGTACTGGAGCTCTCTGCCCTTTATCAATCCAGCCACGGGCCCATCCATCTGGCCCATCAAGACTTACTCTCATTTCATCAGTCCATAAAACCTTAGAAAAATCAGTCTTGAGATATTTCTTGGCCCAGTCTTGACATTTCAGCTTGTGTGTCTTGTTCAGTGGTGGTAGTCTTTCAGCCTTTCTTACCTTGGCCATGTCTCTGAGTATTGCACACCTTGTGCTTTTGGGCACTCCAGTGATGTTGCAGCTCTGAAATATGGCCAAACTGGTGGCAAGTGGCATCTTGGCAGCTGCACGCTTGACTTTTCTCAGTTCATGGGCAGTTATTTTGCGCCTTGGTTTTTCCACACGCTTCTTGCGACCCTGTTGACTATTTTGAATGAAACGCTTGATTGTTCGATGATCACGCTTCAGAAGCTTTGCAATTTTAAGAGTGCTGCATCCCTCTGCAAGATATCTCACTATTTTTGACTTTTCTGAGCCTGTCAAGTCCTTCTTTTGACCCATTTTGCCAAAGGAAAGGAAGTTGCCTAATAATTATGCACACCTGATATAGGGTGTTGATGTCATTAGACCACACCCCTTCTCATTACAGAGATGCACATCACCTAATATGCTTAATTGGTAGTAGGCTTTCGAGCCTATACAGCTTGGAGTAAGACAACATGCATAAAGAGGATGATGTGGTCAAAATACTCATTTGCCTAATAATTCTGCACTCCCTGTATACACATGCATAGACACATTCACATACATATGCATAGACACACACACACACAGAGACACACACATAAACATATGCATACATATACACGCATACAAATATATACACACACACACACACACTACACAAGCCTATATACACATACACACAGAAGCCTAAATTCAATCACATACACAAACCTATATAGACTTAAATATACACACAGAAGCTGGAATCTGTTCTGTGGTATGTAGCACAGTGATCTTCCTACATCCTCCTATATACTATACAGTGATTATTTGGTTTGTGCAGAAGTTCATTTATATAGGTCCATAACTGGCCAGAGCAGAGGAATCCAGCTAAACATCATTCAAAAGGTGTTTCAATAGGTGTGTGTCTGGACTGCAAAACAATTTAAACAGTGCTAACAAAACAACAGTTTTTGCAAAGCATTCGATAATTGCTAATGCATATAAAAAAATGAGCAAGAGCTGTTTAAACAGACATGAAACTTACATTTTTTCTTTCATGTTTCAGATAGAGCAGACAATTAAAAAAAAAAAACTTTCCACATCAGTTATAAATTGTTGACTAATTGTTAGAGTCAAATATGGAAAAAGCTGGTAATATTTCTGTCTACGCAGAATTTATGCAACTTGTAATATTATTACAAAAATAATAAATAAAAAAACTTTCCAATTTGCTTCAATTATCAAATTTGCTTTATTCTCTTGGTATCCTTTGCGGAAGAAACAGCAATGCACCACTGGCAGCTAGATGAACACATCTGGTAAGCCAATAACAAGAGGCATATTATGTTCAGCCACCAATCATTGCTGCTTCTGGAACAACCTATGTATGCTTTTCAACAAAGGACATAAAAAGAAAATGTAAATTAGATTATAGAAGTAAATTAGAAAGCTGTTTTTAAAATCATCAGAATCATGAAAAAAAAGGCATTTCACGTTCCTTTAAAAACCTCTCGCTTTCATGTAAAAAAATTGGGATTGTCCCACGTTCCCTAGACAGACCACAACGCCAATTCTGTAACCTGCAAATTAAATAGCTGGTTTAAGCAATTTGCAGCATTTTATAAACGTAGGTTACAGATTTTCTGAATTGTGAGCATGGGACAAAGCACAATTTGTACACCATCCCTTTAAGAATAAGGTAAATGTGGATTAAAAAAAAAAAATTGGTTGTTCTCAATCAGTCCTTGGGGCTTTCGTTTATGAGTTATGCTGCATAATTATTTATGTAAATTTATGCTAAGTAACATGTCCGGTATTTTATATTTTTCCTAAGAAATATGGTAATTTTATTAGAACTGTGAGGCCCACATCTGCTTTACATGCAGGTTAACTGAAGGGTTTTCAGGCAGAGACAAATTTATGAGCTGTCTGTGTCTGGCATTGAAAGAGTTAAGAAGCAAGGGCCACAGTTATTTCCCTGCGTGTTTGTTTTCGGCTGCCATAGCATATTACAGGAGGGGAATATTTGCAGGTACCTCCCGACCCTACACAGACCGACCCTTTGTGAGTGTTCAGGAAGTGGCTTTCAGGGCTATGAATCAACTATTCATGGACTAGACAGACTGGCGGTGTGGGCATCACGGGGACCCCAGTCACACAGCCAAGGTGAGGGATTAATGCGGTTTATGCCAACACACAGGCTCGTCCAGGGAAGCCCAAGTCACCTATTTGTGATCGAAGGCAAATCCCAGAATCCTCTGCACTCTACAAGGAACAAGAATAGATTGTAAGCTCTTCCGCCAAAGCATACTTAAAAGGGACATGAAACCCAATTTTTTTTCTTTCATGATTTAGGTAGAGCATACAATTTTAAACAACTTTCCAGTTTACTTCGATGATCAAATTTGCTTCACTCTCTTGGTATCATTTGTTGAAGGAGCAGCAATGCACTACTGGTTTCTAAGAACTAAACACATTCGTGAGCCAATGACAAATCGGTATACATATGAGCAGCCACCAATCAGCAGCTAGAACCCAGGTTCTTTGCTGCTCCTTAGCTTACCTAGATAAACCTTTCAGCAAAAGATAACAAGAGAAGGAAGCAAATTAAATTATAGAAAAAAAATTGGAAAGTTGTTGAAAATTGTATGATCTGTTTAAAACATGAATGTCTACTGTTCCTTTAAACTACTTCATTTTAAAGGCAAAATAATGTTGTACTCAATTCTTTAACCCCAATCAAAAAAGAGATTTAAAGGGACACTGAACCCAATTTTTTTTCTTCCGTGAATCAGATTTTAAACAACTTTTTAATTTACTCCTACATTTTGACAATAGCAGTAAATTAGACAGTTGCTTAAAATGTCATACTCTATCTGAACCACAAAAGAAAAAAAATTGGGTTCAGTGTCCCTTTAAGTGTAAAATCTTCCCTTAAAACTTGTTATAAGGATAAACCATCCTTATTATGCTATACACCAATCCTAGATCAGTACAAGTTGTATTGTCCACAGACAAAAGCTCACCAACAAGTGTCAAGCAGTAAATCTGGATTCTTTTTTTTTTTTTTTTTTTCAGTTCAAATGTCAGCCACCTTGTACAAGTGTGATAGAAATATTCTATATTGAAACGGTTTGCAGGACTCCTGAAGGTATTGGGCTGCATAGCAACAAGATATGTTCTGCATTGCCAAGGCAAGTAAATGATTACAGGGCACTGCTGATCTCCTCTGAATGATTTTATATACAGTAAATATACACAGAATGCCACCCTCCTCTCACACCAGAGACTGACCAATCATATTACACAGCGTGCAGACTCTGAGCCAATCAGGCTGCAGTAGTTACATGCAGTATCTGGGAGGATGGAGCTATCCCCAGGGCTTGTTCTTCTCATAATCCATTAACAGTAGTGTGAGCCGGAGAATCAAATCTTCATCCACTGCTCTGTATAACGCTCCTCAGTCTATGCAACTCTCCAGCAGAAAAAGAATTCTCTGCACTGAAAATACCACTAGGAAAATGTTACTATTAGAGAAAAAGTGACTAAACCACTCTGATAAATACAGAAAAAGACGAAATTCTTTACTCTGCTGCTGTAATTATTAGTAGTCCTGGGCTAGATAGCCCCAGATAGCAATTTATATAAGTGCCCCTTTAATCTGCGTTATACACAAATTACTATGTTGTGTTAATCACCACACTGTACCCAAATTTTTTCTTTTGTAATTCAGAAAAAGCATGCAATTTTAAGCAACTTTCTAATTTACTCCTATTATCAATTTTTCTTCGTTCTCTTGCTATCATTATTTGAAAAAGAAGGCATCTAAGCTTTTTTTTGGTTTTAGTACTCTGGACAGCACTTTTTTATTGGTGGATGAATTTATCCACCAATCAGCAAGGACAACCCAGGTTGTTCACCAAAAATAGGGCGGCATCTAAACTTACATTCTTGCATTTCAAATAAAGATACCAAGAGAATGAAGAAAATTTGATAATAGAAGTAAATTAGAAAGTTGCTTAAAATGTCATGCTCAATCTGAATCACGAAAGAAAATTTTTGGGTACAGTGTCCCTTTAAAGGGACAGTCTACTAAAAAAAAATTGTTTAAAAAGATAGATAATCAATTACCCATTACCCAGTTTTGCATACTTTTAAGCTCTGTGATTACCTTGTATCTAAACCACTGCAGGCTGCCCCCTTATTTCAGATCTTTTTACAGATTTGCATTTTAGCCAATTAGTGCTGACGCATAAATAACGCCACGTGAGTGAGCACAATGTTATCTATATGCAGGGCCGCCACTAGAAATTTTGGGGCCCCTGACTTAACCATTGATCAGGGCCCCCCCCCCCCCCCTCCTTTGACATGTGCAATTTTTTACCAAGTGACTAAAACGTATATGCACCTTATTCTTAAGTGTCTATTTAAACTTGGAAATGTTGTAAAGGTAGTAACATACACACAGACACACTCATACACTGAAACACACACACACACTCACACATAAGGATTCACATATAGACACTCTAGCAGACACACAAATAAACACACTCAGACACAGACACCCAAACAGACACTTAGCACTTGTTTACATTGACCTGACAAGTAATGAGGTAAACTACAGTTTTGTAAAAAAAGAGATTTAGAAAACAAAATATGGAGTTCTGATTATCTTTTTAAATGGTGGATTGGTGACTTCCGGAAAGGTCTCATTAGTCTCAAAGTCTGTAGAAAGATGTGAATAATCAGTAGTAAGGTCAAAATGTCCTAAAAAGGAACAGACAATGGACACACACACACACACAATCTTGCACATACACCCAAGGAAACACTGACAGAGACAGCCTCAGAAAACACACAAAAACATATACACACACACAGAGAGACACCCACAGAAAACACACAAAGACATACACACACAGAAAGACAACCACATAAAACACAGAAAGACATGCATACACACATCCTCACAGAGACACCCACAGAAAACGCACACCCTCACAGAGACATCCACAGAAAACACAGACATACATACATACACACACACACCCTCACAGAGACATCCACAGAAAACACAGACATACACAGAGGCATCCAGAGAAAATACAGAAAAGACAAACATACACACACCCTCACAGAGACACTCATAGAAAAAGCTCAAAGACATACGCACACACCCTCACATACATCCACAGAAAATGCACAAAGACATACACACCCACCCTCACAGAGAGACCCACAGAAAAAAAAATACATACACACTCATAGAGACACAAACCAAAGCACCAAGACATGAACACAGACACCCACAGAAACACTCACAGGAGGAAACATTTATGCACCTTGCATCCCCTAAATCAACAGTGTGTGACATGCATGATCAAAAAATTGCAGAAATTAAGAGATCACTTTTTAAAGAATCATATTTGTAAATGTGCAAACAAAAATAATTCTGTGAATTCAAAATTGACTCAGGCACACACTGTACCAACAAATTGCCAAGTCTGTCTCACACTGTGCATAGTAGTTTAGTGCACACTCAGAAATCCTCTCAAATGCTAATACTTTACTCCTTGTAATAACATTTCCCATGCTCAATTAGCACTCTGCTGTAGTACCCACTGGTGGCTGCCAAAAAATTTTTTTTAGTTCTTGCCTCATGGGGCCCCCCTGAATCATTGGGCCCCTGACAGGAGTCACCCCTGTCACCCCCTGATGGCGGCCCTGTCTATATGGTGCACATGAACTAGCAGTGTCTAACTGTCAAAAATGCAGAGATAAGAGGCAGTTCATGGTTTAGAAATTCGCATATGAGCCTACCAAGGATTAACTTTCAACAAAGAATATCACAAGAGCAAAGCAAATTTGATGATCAAAGTACATTTGAAAAGTTGTTTAAAATTGCATGCCCTATCTGACTCATGAAAGCTTAATTTTGACTAGATTGTCCCTTTAATGGCACGCACCTTGCTATATTACCTACAGACACCTGCGCCTTGTTCCGTTACCTACAGGTACCCACACCTTGTTCCTGTATTTAAAAAAATCTATCTTCTCTCATTAAAACTATTACCTAGGACATTCCCATAATAATGGGCTGAGCCTGCGAGTAAAGCAGACCTGCTAATGTTATTTATGTTAGGTATTTAAATGGTAATTATGGCTGGGGGGTTTTGAATAAGCACAAACAGCTATTCCACTTACAAAATCTCTCTATACCTTATATCCCAATGTGAGTTGAATCAGTGATATTGTCTCCTGCTTACATAGCTTTTCTATGGAGAAAACTTTTATTACTCATATTATTAGTAGAGGTAGGGATAAAAGAGGCAAAAGTAGCCATTCAAATAACAAAATAAAGGTAAATATGTTTGCAGACAATTAAATAACACTCTAGTGCGTAAAATGGTCTATTGGGAACAAAGAGAAAAAAAAAAGTCCTTTTAATTTATTCAGTACAGAAACAAGACATTAAAAAAATACACATTTTTAATGCCCCCTTTAAAGGGACAGTCAAGTCAAAATAAACTTTTATGATTCAGATAGAGCATGCAGTTTTAAAGACACTTAGCAATTTACTTACATTATCAAATTTTGCACAGTCTTTTTATCTACACACTTTCTGAGGAACAATATCCTACTGAGCATGTGCACAAGCTCACAGGGTATACGTTTACTAGTCTAATTGGCCGATTTCAGTCACGTGATACAGGGGGCCGTAAAATGGGAGAAAAAATACATTTAATCGGAAAATATCTACTGCTTATTTGAAATTCATAGTAGGTGTTAAAGGGACAGTCTACATTCATATTAAACTTATATATTTAGAATCATTGCCCCCCTGAGTATTACTTCTTACCTGCATGTCACTATACTTTGCACAGCGGATTTGGAGATATTTCAAATCGATTCACGCCGTTGAGCAATTACAAATGGCTCCAAAACTCCGCCTATGAATAACGTCACACACATCACTTCAGCTACTTCCTTGATTCTTCAATGAACTCGCAAATAAACTTCAATTTGGGTTCCTGCTCTTGTTTGGGATCCATAACATCTAAGAATGTTTTATTAACGGTTTAGGGAGACGTCCCATTTTTTTATATTAGGTTGTTAAATTAACCTTTTAAATACATTTTGTATTTGTTTTACCTTAAAGAGTAGTTTTGATATCGTCAGCTATTTTAGCGCCCTCATTCCTTTTTACATGTATAAAATTCTGAATCTTTAACAATTTGAGGGAGTTGTTTGTAGTGAGGAGTTTGATATCACCTTGCCCTAGCGCAATACTATTTTTTATATACTCTTCCCGCTCTTGTACTCATGCGCATTCTGGCCATAGTGACGTCATTGTTCCCAGAAATCCGGACTATACACAATACTAATGCGATCCACAGCTCTTCCGGAATTGCGATTATCACATCGGATACACTGCTCATGCGCAGTAGCTGACGCACAACGCGGTGACGTCAGCAAACTAAACGGGCAAGAAATTTAAATAAAATGAAAAAGACGATGGAAGGCGGAGTTTTGGGGCCATTTGTAATTACTGAACGGCGCAAATCGATTTGAAATATCTCCAAATCCGCTGTGCATAGTATAGTGACAGGCAGGTAAGAAGTAATACTCTGGGGGCAATGATTCTAAATATATAAGTTTAATATGAATGTAGACTGTCCCTTTAAATCATTGTATTTATATTATGCACTTGTTAATTATGCAATTCTACAGTGGTCCTTTAAGATGAAACAAAGACAAAAGTTGACCCTTTAATTGCTGATATATGTGCTATGCATATATAAATGACTTGAATGTCACTTTCAGTCAGGTCACAGTAAGTCCTTCGGCAACTCCTCTCATTAAGCCAATCACTCAATGAAAAACAGCAGTTCCAGTTTCCTTTAACCAGTAAATGGTGTATTTTTGGTGGTTATATTGTTGTGCAACAACTGTGAAATATTTCCATGTTATTGTTGCTAACATTATGTAACAGAGCTTGGTTCCTCCTTCACATACATACAATATAAACACACATATTTATAATATACTTAATATACCCATTTAACTCTTTGAGTGCTAAGCACTTTCCCACCTGGGTGCTAAGCTGATTTAAGAGTTTAATTTTTTTAAATATTTTTTTTAAACTTTTTGTTTTCTTTCTTTCAGATCCCCAAGACATATACCGTTAGGTTAGGCGATTACCTTTCCAACAGTAGATCTTGAAAGATACAAGTTTCTAAGCAGCATGTTCCCTTTCCCTATACTTGTCATTGTATTTTGTTAATAAAGTTGTGCGGTGATGTCACCACGCAAAACATAAAACCCCAGCGATGCCTGTCACTATACAGGCCCGATCGCCGGAGTAGGAGCCCTCAGATCTCCCTCAAGGTGGGAGAGTGCTAGCGACGGCTCTGAGCCGTCGTTAGCACCAGAGTGGGACACTCTGCGACGGCTCAGAGCCATCGTTAGCACTCAAGGGGTTAATATTCATAAAATAATTATTTCAGACAATCAAGGGGTTTAAATCACGGTTTTGTAACTCAGCAACAAAAGGATAATCAAGGAGTTCATTCATTCTGGTTGTGTCACACACAAGTGGTTTAACATTTTGATTGACACAAATCCCCAAAAAAGTCACTGTTAAGTTGCTCAGTGAGAGCAGTGATTAAACCCCTTGACTGGCAAAAACATACAGGAGAATCAACAGGTTAAATCACTGTTGAGTCACTATATAAAGAGCAACTTCCCTGGCACTAAACACTTTTTTTCTTTAGAATACTATAACAAAAAAAATACTATTAAAACGTGCTAAATGTAAACATTTCTTGCACAAATTCAATATTTTGACAACAATATCTAGTAATGTATATATAAACACCATTATCATTCATTCATATGAAAACATTCTTTCCTTAAAAGGGACAGTAAAGCAAAAACTAAAGGTTCATAATTCACACAGAACATGCAATTTACAACTATTTTCTTCTATTATCTAATTTGCTTTGTTCTCTTGGTATCCTTTGTTGCAAAGTATACCTAGGTAGGCTAAGGAACTGGGAGATAGCTGCTAAGTGGTGGGGTGGTTGCACATATATGCCTCTTGCCATTGGCTCTACCGATGTATTCAGCAAGCTCCCAGCAGTGCACTGCTGCTTCTTCAACAAAGGATACCAAGATAACAAAAGCAAATTAGTGGAATGTTGTTTAGAAGTGTATTATCTACCTGAATCAAAGAAATATTTTGGGTTTCATGTTCCTTTGAGCATGTGCTTAAATATATTTTGTCATTTTCAAACAACCTGGGTCTAACACCTGTGACTAGTTTCTATAGTAAAAAAAAAATATATAAAAATAAAATGTCAGTGCTAAAAATCTTCACACCTGCGAAACAGATTTTAGAAAAGGCCAATCACTTTTGTATCAATCAAAATGCAACCTAGAGCTTAAATCTTCCTTCTTTTACTGTGGCCAGTCAAGGACAGATATAAACACTCTCATGCTTATATCAACCAATCACTGGTCAGCAGGAAGTATCAGAGTGCTGGCCTGGGTCCTCGGTATGGTTGCCACCTCAGGCATGTTTTCCTGGGCACTTATGAGTTATACATGCTGCAGGGTCTGCAGGTAGGAACATGAATTTCAACCCTGGAGAGTACACAAATAGTGACACTGAACACTAGCACTAGTCATGTTCCTCTCTGCACACCCTGAAGCATGTATAACGCATATGTGTCCATGAAAACATGGCCGAAATGGCAACTCTAGTCATTGGGCCGAAATTAGGTTTGCCCCCCCTCTATGCCTCTCCCTCAACCCACCACCTGCCTGCCTTACCCCCACCAAGGCCTCCAACTCAACAGGGCCCCAAACATCAAGGATCAGGGACCCCATACTCCAGAGCCCTACAGCCTCAGACCGTCCCCCAGGACCCCCCACCATTTAGGGTCAGACCCCACACTACAGGGCCCGCAGAGCAACAGGCCTTCTATCTAGGTACAGGGCACCCAATATGGGGACAGAGTATCCACTCTGCCCAACTCTAACTGCTTAGTTACTGCTAGCGCAGCATGATGTGTTAACAAAAGGTGCCCACCCCAGCACACAACCACTTACGCAGCTGTCCCATACTAAAATGTACCTGCCTGCTGCCACCCGCACCCTCACAGTCACAACTGTTACTCTAGCTCATTCAGCAAACTGTGACTGTGAGCATGAGCAGCACACCAGGAGCCCTCTGTTGGGGCCCCCGTTAGGTGCCGTGCCCACGGCCCATGTCCTATTGCCCAACTGCTCAGTCTGCCCCTGGGTTCTGCATTCCAAGGAATGCACTCCTGCCTCACTGTGGGGAGGAAGGGTTTGGAATCACTACAATTTTTAGAGTTAAAGTGAAGGTAAACTTTATTCAATTACAATACATCAATGAACGCTTTCATGAATGAATAAGCTAATCGCTAACTTCATTTTATAAAAAACAAATATTATTTTTCTTGTATTTTTATTTATATTTTTCCCTACCGTTCTGACGATAACTACTCCCAACCTCTATTTCCGGGTTTGTGATGTGCAGTAATCTCAAAAGCGCGTTCATGATGAGCAGTGTCAATGCGCATGCGCAAATCTGAGTATCTATGGGAGCAGCAGCAAAGCCATTGCTATAGTTACTGCTTATTTACTTAGCCTAATTCCGTGTCATGCTTATCGTTCAGTCACATGGACTGCTACACAAGTTCATTTGCACCAACTGAAATTGCACAGCTACTGACTTCCTGTCCCGAAACGGGAACGTGCGTGTACTATCAGCTAAATAATTAGACAGTAGCGCATGCGCATATCCACAAGTAGGCGGATGACGTAAGGTCACGGCCTCCTAACAGTCAGATTTTCAACTGGCTGTTAAAAAAACGTGACCCAGACTTAATTTTTTTTTTTTTTAAATACAGGTTGATTTTACAGGGCGGCAAAAAAGGTAATCAAAAGTGAGATTACTGGATTTAGAATCAATATTTAACAAAATTATGAATTAAAGTCCTATTGTTTTTTAACACAGAATTGGATTTTGGATCAACATCTGTACCTTCACTTTAAATTACAGGAAAAGAAGGCAAAATAAACAATAAAAGTGTATTGCAAAATTTTTATAATTATCCATTTTATAGGGAATGAAGTTTTGCATCTAAAGTCTCTAAGGCCTAGATTTGGAGTTTGGCGGTAGCCGTGAAAACCAGCGTTAGAGGCTCCTAACGCTGGTTTTAGGCTACCGCCGGTATTTGGAGTCACTCAAAAAAGGGTCTAACGCTCACTTTTCAGCCGCGACTTTTCCATACCGCAGATCCCCTTACGTAAATTGCGTATCCTATCTTTTCAATGGGATCTTTCTAACGCCGGTATTTAGAGTCGTGGCTGAAGTGAGCGTTAGAAATTTAACGACAAAACTCCAGCCGCAGAAAAAAAACAGGAGTTAAGAGCTTTTTGGGCTAACGCCGGTTCATAAAGCTCTTAACTACTGTGCTCTAAAGTACACTAACACCCATAAACTACCTATGTACCCCTAAACTGAGGTCCCCCCACATCGCCGCCACTCGATTAAATTTTTTTAACCCCTAATCTGCCGACCGCCACCTACGTTATACTTATGTACTTTTTTTAACCCCTAATCTGCTGCCCCTAACACCGCCGACCCCTGTATTATATTTATTAACCACTAATCTGCCCCCCACAACGTCGCCGCCAACTACCTACAATAATTAACCCCTAATCTGCCGACCGCAAAGCGCCGCTACTTAAGTTATCCTTATGTACCCCTAATCTGCTGCCCCTAACACCGCCGACCCCTATATTATATTTATTAACCCCTAATCTGCCCCCCTCAACGTCGCTTCCACCTGCCTACACTTATTAACCCCTAATCTGCCGAGCGGACCGCACCGCTACTCTATTAAATTTTTTAACCCCTAAAGCTAATTCTAACCCTAACCCTAACACCCCCCTAAGTTAAATATAATTTTATTCTAACGAAATAAATTATCTCTTATTAAATACATTATTCCTATTTAAAGCTAAATACTTACCTATAAAATAAACCCTAATATAGCTACAATATAACGAATAATTACATTGTAGCTATTTTAGGATTAATATTTATTTTACAGGCAACTTTGTAATTATTTTAACCAGGTACAATAGCTATTAAATAGTTAAGAACTATTTAATAGTTACCTAGTTAAAATAATAACAAAATTACCTGTAAAATAAGTCCTAACCTAAGTTACAATTAAACCTAACACTACACTATCAATAAATTAATTAAATAAAATACCTACAATTACCTACAATTAAACCTAACACTACACTATCAATAAATTAATTAAATACAATTCCTACAAATAACTACAATTAAATAAACTAACTAAAGTACAAAAAATAAAAAAGAACTAAGTTACAAAAAATAAAAAAATATTTACAAACATAAGAAAAATATTACAACAATTTTAAACTAATTAAACATACTCTAAGCCCCCTAATAAAATAACAAAGACCCCCAAAATAAAAAAATGCCCTACCCTATTCTAAATTACTAAAGTTCAAAGCTCTTTTACCTTACCAGCCCTGAACAGGGCCCTTTGCGGGGCATGCCCCAAAAAAATTCAGCTCCTTTGCCTGTAAAAAAAAAACATACAATACCCCCCCCCCCCAACATTACAACCCACCACCCACATAGCCCTAATCTAACCCAAACCCCCCTTAAATAAACCAAATAAAAGGCTGACACACTGCAAGCAGAGCGACGCGCAGCGTGTACATGCAGCTGTGTGCGCTCAGTGTGTCCTGCCTTTTCATCTCTGAGCACTCTGCTGTGTCAGGACGAATAGCTGAGCGCTCAGAGATTAAATATTTGAACTTCAGAAGCGATGCGACGCGGAGCGAAGCAGCTGCTTTGCCTCGCGCCGCATCGCTTGCAGTATGTCACAGCCTTTAGTCATAACCATTTAACAGAAGTGTTTGCAGCTAATACAGTATAAAGTAATTCAAAAATGCTTCTGATTGAAAGTTATTGTGTATTAAAATCAAGACAAACACAGATTAGGTAATAACAGATAACATTCAGCTAAGTAGGCAACTTGTAAAAGGAAGTTATCTGTGTCGCTTCCTGTTAATGTTACATCTAATACTGCTAGGATTCTAATACTACATCTGTAGTATATGCTCCTGCCCAACTATACAAACAGAACGACAAAATGTAGTGATGGTGAAAAAAAAAAGATAACAGGATTTTCTTTTCTCAATAGGTTTCAGATATATAAATAATAGTTTGTCTGCTCACCACAAGATTAAGATTTTATTATAGAATGATAGAATATAGTCCCTAATTTAAATCTCAAAGAGGAATGCACAGTGTCTAATACTTCCTAGCTGGTATTCAGAACAAGGAGGCAGGTGGGCCTGTGAGTTACGGAAACTCGGGGGTGGAGCAACGTCAGAGCTGGGTCAGTATGCAGCTTACCTTAAAGGGACACTGAACCCACATTTTTTCTTTTGTGATTCAGATAGAGCATGAAATTTTAAGCAACTTTCTAATTTACTCCTATTATTAAAATGTCTTCATTCTCTTGGTATCTTTATTTGAAATGCAAAAATGTAAGTTTAGATGCCCGCCCATTTTTGGTGAACAACCTGGGTTGTTCTTGCTGATTGGTGGATAAATTTGCCCACCAATAAAACAGTGCTGTCCAGAGTACTGAACCAAAAAAAAAAAAGCTTAGATGCCTTCTTTTTCAAATAAAGATAGCAAGAGAAGAAAGAAAAATTGGTAATAGGAGTAAATTAGAAAGTTGTTTAAAATTGCATGCTCTATCTGAATCACAAAAGAAAAAAATTGGGTTCAGTGTCCCTTTAAAGGGACTTTAGCAGCACAGCGCAGTGGTCTGATTTGTAAAATCTAGACACTTACAGGGAACGGAGAGCGTATGGAGGGCGGCAGGAAAGAAATCCCAAACCAGAATATTCCCACAAAATTTAGGAAGGTTGAGAGCTCAGGGAAAGCTTGAAAACAGGACAAATTCTTATCAAAGTAGGGACAAAGGACAGTTAAAATAGATTGTAGAGCTGTCGTCCCTCTAAAGCAAAACAGTAGCAAACCGAGGGGCTAATGCCATATCTCTACTATCACTCAGAAATGCCAGATAGAGAAACGAACACACTTCTCATCACAGCCATAAAAACCCAACTCAAAATATGCTTTATCTATAACCAGTTTGTATGGGCCTGTAACAATGTAGAAATCATTGTGTGAGAAAGAGTTGTCAATGGTAAAAGATTCAGAGCTTTGTAGTAAAAGAGACATGAAATGCAAAAAAAAAAATTCTCTTTCATGATAGAGTATATGATTTTAAACAACTTTCAATTTACTTCTATTATCTAATTTGCTTCATTCTCTTTATATCATTTGTTGAAAAGCATACCTAGGTAGGCTTATGAGCTGCAATGTACTACTGTGAGATAGGTGGTGATTGGTGGCTGCAACTATAGGCCTCTTGTAATTGGCTCACCCAATGTATTTAGCTAGCTCCCAGTAGTTCATTTCTACAAAGAAGATTGAAGCAAATTTGATAAGTAAATTGGGAAACTTGTATAAAATCGTATGGTCTATCTTAACCATGAAATACATTATTTTGGGGATTGATGTCCCTTTAACAAACTGGTAAATGAACATGCAATTGTTCAGCATAGAGCCAGAACAACTGCTCTCTGTGTCTCTCGCACCACTGATATAAAAAGATAGAATCAGAACATGAACCAGTCTTATCTACCAAGGACTCACCATCAGATCTAGTGCAAATACATAAGGATCCTTGCAATAACAACATGATTACTTTAAAGTTCTTTTGGAGATAGGAATTATTTCTGGGCTGCACAAAATAATGTCTATGTGAGGAGACCATTCTCCTGCATGAATAGTCTAAAAATCTGAGATCACCCAACGTTCATCTGTGTCAAACTGAGGTGGTGTCAAACCTGTTCCACTGCTGTGAGTTGAGCGAATCCTGATTTAAAGGGACATTAAACACTAAATAAATGCTAGATAGAATGATGCAGTCCAAGAAAAGATTAGCTTGAGAATAACATGTAAATGTATTTCTTAAAGTTTCATTAGCTGTTTAAATATTGACAAAATAAGTGTAATGGTTTAGGGTCTATAAAGCAATGGGAGCTGCCATGTTGTAACTTAGGTTACCTTCTCTGCTGTGGCCAATTAGGGACAGTTATAAATAGGTCACTAGAGTGTACAGCCAATGGTCGTGTCGAATATAACAGTGTTCTGCAATTCCATTTCTAAAAGGAACTGAAAAGCTCACAATTTCTGAATGGAATTACAGCAAAAGGGGACAAAATAAATAACAAAAGTGTATTGCAGAGGTTTATATATATATATATATATATATATATATATATATATATATATATATATATATATATATATATATATATATATATATATATATATATATATATATATATATATATATACACACATACACACACACACACACAGGTGGACCTCGGTTTAAGCTGGTTCAATTTGCACTGTTTCAGAATAACAACCTTTTTTTCAGTCATGTGACTGCTATTGAAAACAGTGCACTAATTAAAATAGCCAGTAGGTGGAGCTGTCCACTTGTGTTGCAGCAAAGTTATGCAAGCTTAGCAGACTGAAATGAATCTGTGTACACAGAACAGACATTAGCTATTGAGCAGTTTTCAAAGTAACAAGATCTAGCAGCCACATCCCTATTATCTTCCTGTGCAGCTGCTTGAGGTGAGGGTGCCTAACTGCTTAATCAGTCCAGAATTAAATGCATATAATAGGTCCAGACCCAATATTATCTAACATGCTAACAATGCAGAGAACTGTTTGCAGAAAAATACAAGTAAAAAAATGTTTTTGTTCATTAAACTTAGTTTGATAAGACAGTCTGTTGTGTGATTATTTAATTAGGTTTATAATGCTGTTTAACATTTAAAATCTTCATTTCAAAGCTTTAAAAATAATGTATTATGTGTTACTTATATCAATTTTTAGAGGGGCCTGGAACCTAACTCACTCACTTCCCATTGACTTACATTATAAACTGGGTTTCAATTTACAACAGTTTTGATTTACAACCATTCCTTCTGGAACCTAACCCCGGTGTAAACTGAGGGTTACATATATATATATATATATATATATATATATATATATATATATATATATATATATATATATATATATATATATATATATATATATATATACACACACACACATACATATATACACATATATATGCACCCAGGTGGTAAATCGCCAAAGACAGGCTAACAATAGTATTAAGCCAGCTGTGTTCCTTGTTCAGAGAGGAATTGCCTGGTATTTCGGCGCTGGACTGACCGTAATAGGCGGGATCAGACTGATATACTACAGGAAAGTTCTTCTCTGTGAAAAGCATTACTGGGCTAAAAGAAGCTGCTCCCAGGTGGTAAATCGCCATAGAACAGGCTAACAATGGTATTGAGCCAGTTGTTCATTCTTGTGAGTGTGCTTCTCTCTGTGTGTATATATATGAGTGAGTATACCTAAGTATCCTTTACAACAAATGATATTAAAAGAACAAAACACATAAGGTAAAAGAAGTAAACAAAGTTTAAGTTGTTTAAAATCACATGCTCTATCTGAATCATGAATGAAAAAAGAATTGGGTTTATGTCCCTTTAAGGTGATTACAGTCCACTTACACTTAAAGGGGACATAAAAATAAAAAATAAACAATTTGTAAAAAAAAAAAAAAAAAAAAAGTTTATTTCTATTATCAAATTTGCTTCATTCTTCATTCTCTCATTGTAACTCTGTGTTGTGTCACATTATATGGGGTGGGCAAATGGACATTTTCATATTTGAGAGAGAGAAAAAAAACATAAATTATGCTTACCTGATAATTTTATTTCCATAGTGGGGAGGAGAGTCCACGGTTTCATACATTACTTGTGGGAATTAAGAACCTGGCCACCAGGAGGAGGCAAAGACATCCCAGCCAAAGGCTTAAAGTGATGGTAAACTATGCGTACCTTGAAAGATCGTTCTTTTATGAACTCCAAAAATAATGTGACTTTAATTCATGACTTTATCAAATTCGCTCTATTAATCAACTTATTTATTATTGAAACTCGTATTTTATTATTTCTATCCTCCTCCCGTAACACGGCCGCCATTGATTTACTCCGGTCACGTTTTTTTTACAACCACTGACAGCTCAGGCCAGTCGGCGACACTCCTCTTAGCTAACACGCCCTTCAATACATATGCGCATGCCCTAACTCTTGTATCGCTGGCTGAGAGTGCTCTAGCTTTTAATTGTGCGCATGCACAACATTTATTTGCGGAGATTGGAAACATTGTACTGAGGGTAAAATAAATGGGATTCTCAGTTGTTATTCTCTCTCCATTGATAGCTGCGCTTAGACGGAATACAAAGTATATGATACATTGGATACAAATACAATGTATTGCATACATAAATGTAACGCATGCGCAGAGCAAGTCAAGAAGGTTGACATGCCAATTCTCTGACGCAGGGAGGGGTGGTTCTAAACTATCGCCGGGATGAAGATTCTAAACGGAAGTAATGGCAGGGGAGGAGCAAGGAGCGGTAACGCTCTGAAAGCAAAATAATAATTTATTACATTTATGAATAACTATTATAAATAAATATATAGGCAAATTAAGTTATAAGTACTCAAAGATTAATATTTCAATATTTATGTAGTAAAAATTTACCATCACTTTAAATATCTCCCCCACTTCCCTCATCCTCCAGTCATTCTGCCGAGGGAACATGGAACAGTAGGAGAAATATCAGGGTATAAATGGTGCTAGAAGAACAAAAACTAATTTTAGGTCCGCCCACCGGAGCCGTGGACTCTCGTCCCCACGATGGAAATTAAATTATCAGGTAAGCATAATTTATGTTTTCCATCTAAAGGAGAGGAGAGTTCACGGCTTCATTCATTACTTGCGGGAACAAATACCCAAGCTCTAGAGGACATTGAATGAAAAATGGAGGGTAAAAAGAAGGCGGACTCTAATCTGAGGGCACCACAGCCTGTAAAACCTTTATTACAAAAACTGCTTCCGCCGAAGCAACAAAAATTTTTTTTTGTAAAGGTATGTAAGGAGGACCATGTAGTCGCCTTATAAATCTGCTCCATAGAGGCCTCATTCTTGAAGGGCCAAGACGAAGCCACAGCTCTAGTCAAATGAGCCGTGATCCTCTGAGGAGGCTTATGTCCCGCTGTCTCAAAAGCTAAGCGAATCATGCTCCTCAACCAAAAGGAGTCCCCATCTGTGACAAATCTCCACAAACACCTCGGGATGAGAGACCATTCCTCCAGATGGAAGGATTGCCTGCTGAGAAAATTAACTTCCCAGTTGTCCACACCCAGAATATGGATTGATGAGAGCGAACAGCTGTGGGACTCTGCCCATTCCAACATCCAAAAAAACTCCCTCATTGCTAGGGAGCTTCTTGTCCCCCCTGATGGTTGATGTAAGCCACCGAGGTAATGTTGTCTGTCTGGAACCTGATGAAGCTGAACTACCCCATTGTAGGTTGCTCAAAGTTCCAGAATATGGATCAGGAGGAGAGACTCCTCTCAAGACCACTTTCCCTGAGCCATCCTGGCCCCCCACACAGCTCCTCATCCTGCCAGACTCGCGTCCGTGGTCACAATCTCCCAGGACGGTCTAAGGAAGGATGTCCCTTGGAAGAGTTGTTCCGGATGGATTCACCAAGAGAGGGAGACCCTCGTCCGATCGTCCAGAGAAATCTGTTGGGATAGGTCTGTATGATCGCCGTTCCACTGTCTCAACATGCACAACTGAAGAGGTCTTAAATGGAACCTGGAGAATGAAATTATATTGATGCTGGACACCATGAGCCTGATCACCTCCATACTCTGAGCCACAGAGGGACTGGAGGAGGACTGAAGGGCAAGACAGGTGAATGCAATCTTCTAGATCTGGCTACTGCAAGAAGCACCCCCAGAACCTTTGTGAAGAGTCTCGGGGCCGTTGCCAGACCGAAGGGAAGGGCCACAAACTGGAAATGTTGGTCCAGAAACGCAAATCTCAGGAACCTGAAGTGAAGTGATCCCTGTGAATTGGCACAGGAAGGTAGGCATCCTTCAAGTCTATTGTCGTCATGAACTGCCCATCTTGAACTAGGGGCAGAATAGATCTGATCGTTTCCATTTTTAACAATGAACAGACAGAAACTTGTTTAAACATTTTAGTTCTAGAATCGTAGAACGTGCCCTCCTTCTTTGGGACCACAAAAAGGTTTGAATAGTACCATAAACCCCTTTCTGCTGGGGGTACTGGTACAATAACTCTGAGAGAAGAGAGATCCCTCACACATTCTAGAAAGGCATCTCTCTTTTCTGGTCTGGAAGACAGATTTGACAGGAGGAATCTGCCCCATGGCAGATGAGATATGAACCCTATCCTGTATCCCTGGCCGATAACCTCCAGAACCCAAGGGTCATGAACATCCTGCAATCAGGCCTCTGAAGAGAGAGATAATCTGCCCCCTACTTGGTCTGGTGACTGGTCGGGGGCCGCCCCTTCATGCCGACTTTGTGTCGGCGGGCTTCTTGTTCTGCTTGGACTTATTCCAAGACGGAGGTGGCTTCCAAGTGCCCTTGGACTGATTCACTTTCGCAGCAGGCTGCTGGCGTTGGGCCTTGTCCGCACGAAAGGGACGAAAAGTAGACCCCTTAGGCTTAGCCTTCTTATCCTGCAGTAGGAAAGTGCCCTTGCCTCCCGTAACCGTGGATATGATTGAGTCCAATCCTGAACCAAACAGGATCTTTCTAGACTTAGAGGTCATGTCCGCAGACTACGACTTTAGCCACAGAGCCCTGCAGGCTAGTACGGAAAAACCTGATACCTTAGCATTCAGGTGAATAATTTGCATATTGGCATCACAAATAAAAGAATTACTGATCCTCAAGGCCTTAATTACTAACCTGTATCTCATCGAGGAAAGTCTCCCTCTCGACCATGTCCGACAGAGATTCGCACCAATATGTTGCAGCTCTGGCTTCTGCAGCTACCACCGCTGCTGGCTGAAAAACAAACCCTGGGTGTTGAAACATTTCTCTTAACGTGTTTTCTAACTTTTTATCCATGGGCTCTTTAAACGACAAACTATCCTTCGCGAGCGAAGATATAGCACCATCCACCTTAGGGACAGTCCCCCATAGCTCGAGTTGAGAGTCTGGGATGGGGAACAGCTTCTTAAAAGAAGAAGGGGAACAGGAAGAACCTAACCAATCCCATTCATTCTTAATAATGTTAGCCATCTTAATAAGAACCGGAAGGTCTGAGGCACCACCCTGTCCTCATATACTTTATCAAGCTTAGGAATCGAATGTTACTCCGGTAGTTTCAGTTCCGGAACCTCTAGAGTAGTTTCAGAAAAAAGCGCAAATATTCCATCCTAAACCTAAAGTCAGACTCCTCCGCAGTGGAGCTTTAGATGACAGACTCCGACCCAGAAGGAACATCCTCCGAAGAATCGGAGTCGCCCTCGTCAGCGGATAATCTTTCCGAAATATTCAATGGAGTATATGACCCCTGGGTTGGATCGCCATATTTAACCTTACGCTTGCGTTTAGCAGAACGTGGTAAGGCACTATTCACCTTAGACACCACTATTTGCAGTTGATCCGCAAAATCTGGCGGCCAATGGATCTCTCCAGTAGAATAAATGGTCGTGCCCTGGGGCGCTGCATGTGTAATCGGAAATGAATGTAGGGAACGCACCTCATGGGACGGGGAAGCCTTTAGAGGTGGACGGCTCAGTAGACATCCTATTCTTTCTAGTGTAACGCTCGTAGGATACTCCTCTATCAGACCAAACTCGGCCAGTAGTCTTGTTATCCCAGCGTCGAGCTGGAATGATAGGGAATATCCCAGAGCAGAGAAAATTAGCGAGATGCGGAAGGCGGCACTCACCACAGGCAGGACAGTCTCCAGTGGCAACAGCAGAGCAGTCCAAGGATGAACCACTAGAATGGTCAAGCAGGCAGGGTTTGGCAACAGCAAAGCAGTCCAAGGACAAACCGTTAGAATGGTCATGCAAGCAGGGTTTGGCAACAGCAAAGCAGTCCAAGGATAAACCACTAGAATGGTCATGCAGGCAGGGTTTGGCAACAGCAAAGCAGTCCAGCAGATTGAGGGTTAAAGCTGGTAGAGTAGTCAGACAGGCAGTATTCAGCAACAGTAGTTTAAGGCAGGAGAGTAGTCAGGCAGGCAGGTTCAGTAACGGTATTTAGGCACTTAAAAAGAACGATCTGTCACACCCAGGAGTACACAAAGTAACACCTATACTTGGGCAGTGACATATCGTTCTGGGGAAGTTTAAATAGGCGCAGGATTTGCGCCACTGAGGTCTGACCGGTATCAGGAGCGGACGTCACCACCGCACGCATCTGAGCCGACACTGCCCCTGGCAACGAGCAGGGAAGGAGACGCCACGCCCCTAGCAACGGCTAGAGTGGCGCGGCCTGACATCTAGATGTCGTAACTTTATCAAGGCCTGTGGAACATAGTTAAGCAGGCGGATCTATCAGAACCTCTTCGCACTAAACACAAGTATGAGACTTTGTCAAAGAGGGAGTACCCTCTAACTAGATATAATATATAAAAAATGGCTGACAGGAATACTTAAAACTCCAGTCCGATTCCGAAGAGTACAACCCACCATAAGAGACTACTCTGAATCTTCCGACTCTTCTCTGCCAACCTCCTGTGACGAAAGGCAAAGAATGACTGGGGGATAAGGGAAGTGGGGAGGTATTTAAGCCTTTGGCTGGGGTGTCTTTACTACCTCCTGGTGGCCAGGTTCTTAATTCCCACAAGTAATGAATGAAGCCGTGGACTCTCCTCCACTTCAGATGGAAATAACTACTACTCATTTAAAGGGACAGTCTACTCTAGAATTTGTATCGTTAAAAAAGATAGATAATTCCTTTATTACCCATTCCCCAGTTTTGCTTAACCAACACAGTTATATTAATATACGTTTTACCTCTGAGATTACTTTGTATCTAAGTCTCTGCAGACTGCTCCTTTATTTCAGTTCTTTTGACAGACTTGAATTTTAGCCAGTGCAGACTAAATAATTCCACAAGAGTGAGCACAGTGTTATCTATATGGCAAGTATGAACTAGCACTATATAGCTGAGAAAAACTGTCAAAATGCACTAAGATAAGTGGGGGCTTTCAAGAACTTAGAAATTAGCTTCTGAACCTACCTAGGTTTAGCTTTCAACAAAGAATATCAAAAGAACAAAGCACATTTGATGATAAAAGAAATTGGAACATGTTTAAAAAATTGCACGCCCTACCTGAATCATGAAAGTTTAATTATGACTAGACTGTCCCTTTAAAAATAGTGTTATTGTAATGTATTTTTATTATGCGATTCGACTATTTAATGGAACTTTAAATAATTCTTTTTTTTAAATAAGGAACCACTGAAATGAATGAACGGTCCAGGAGGTCAGTTGTCTACAAAAATGTTGTTTCATGTTACTGATTTTATTAACATTAAATAAATTCATATTTTACTTTTTTCCAAGAGATATGTTTAATGTAAAAGTTTTATATATGAAAATGTCATAAATTTGTATCTTGAACAAGATTTAGTTGCTATTTTATGAATTCATATGTACAATTGTATAGCTTTTAATTTGTTCTTTTAACTTGTTGTTGTATAATCCAATTGTGAGTTAAAGTGAATATAAAGTTTCATAAATCAGTGCCCGGTTTTTAAAAATACTATTAAAAAAAATGACTTACCTTTTTCTGCAGCCAAGCCAGACCAACTCCTCTGTACTTACATCAGCAATGATGAAACCGGCTTCCTCCAATCATGACTCCCCCCCAGAGCAAACATTTGATTGGAGGAAGCCGGTTTTATCATTGCTGTGCTAAGTACAGCACTAGAAGCGGGCGGGGGATCGCTGGTCCGGCTTGGCTGCAGAAAAATGTATTTTTTTAAAAAAAAATACTGTAATGTAAACTTTCATGAATTAAAGTGCCCATTTTTAATAGTATTTTTAAAAACCGGCACTGACTCATGAAAGTTTACATTCACTTTAAGGGATATGATATTCAGACATTTTCTCTGCTCCGTCTAAAAGAGAATGTTTCAAAATATATTACAGTGCTTTGACATGATGTTCTTTTGCTGAATAAACCATTTGTATATAGGACCTGTGCTATCAGGAAGTGAGTAGTAGGGTCCCAGTTCTCAGTTGTACAAATCATCCACTTCCTGTTACTTTACTTAATCATTTTCCATGCAAAAAAAAAACCACACATTTAACTGCTGCTCTTTCAGAGACATAATAGACAACCTTTTGAGTAGCATGTCCCTTTTAAAAGGGACATTAAACACTAAATACATTTGATAAGCTTAGTATTGAAGTTATTTCTAGCTTAACTCTAGTCATGGGTGCCGCCATGTTGAAATCTAGCTTTCACAACATTCCAGTGATGACATATTTGCACATGTGCAGCAACTCTACTTCAGATGCCTGCAGTACAACCTAGGTTCCAAAATGGCGGCACCCATAATTAGAGGGAAGGGCATGAAATATCACTTTAAAATTATTGCAAACGTAATCGTTCTGGAAGTAACTATAATAAAAATCTAACCCCACTTTCATTCACGATTACTTAATTCACTTCTGAATAAAAATGGTTTTCGATCTAATCGCTCGCTCCGATTTACTCATACCTCTCCTCTTACCAGCGCCGATCTACACTTTATCTTTTTCAGTGACGTTTCTTTATCGGGCCAATTGATTTTCTGGCCTTCAGGCGGCCAAGTCCTTGAACAGCACACCCCATGGATCAATTACAAAATCAATTGGCTGGATGAAGAAACGTCATTAAAAAGTGTAGATCGGCGCCGGGAGGAGTAGACGTATGAGTAAATCGGAGCGATTAGCTCTAAAAACACTTTTATTTAGAAGCAAACTAAGTAATCATGAATGAAAGTGGGGTTAGATTTTGATCATAGTTACACTGATTCACTTTAAAGTGAGTCAAACCTAGCGTTTTTGAAAAGCTAGGATTTACTATTGAAACAAATAAAGGGGACTTACTTCATGTAGAAAGCTCCTTTATTTGTTTCAAGTGATTGCTGCTCTGCGCTGCTAAGGAAGCCGTCGTTTTGCTTGAGAGGTGACGTTTTCACCTCTTAGCCAATATCCGTGCGGTAAATCCAGCTTGGCGCCCTTGGGAGCCGGATTTACCACACAGCTATTTGCTAAGAGGTGAAAACGTCACTTCTTAGCAAATTTTTGTTTTTGTCGTGGGCTGCCTGAGCATCATGGGAAATGTAGTTCCAAAACCTCTGGGAGGTCAAAGTTTGAGAATGTCTGCTGTAGAAGAAACTGTTGTGGGATTTGTACAAGGACCCACAAACCCAGCAAAAAAACAAAACACTCCTAGTAGAAATTACCTTTGGCAAAAACAAAAGAGGAAGTTCTGAAAAAACATTTTATATTGATGGATGTCTAACTGAAGAAACATTAAATAGTTTTATAAAGACATTTGTGCAAAAGGTTCTAAACAAACCTGCAAGACCCAATTTAGATCCCATAAAGGAAGGAGATCATTTAAAGGCATAGGAAAGTCAAAATTAGACTTGCCTTACTCCGATAGAGCAAGTAATTTCAAGACACTTTTAAATTTACTGCTATTTTCAAATGTGCTTCGTTCTCTTGGTATCCCTTGTTGAAAAATAATATGCACATATCCAACACTACTGGGAGCAAGCTGCTGATTGGTGCCTGCACACATTTGTCTCTTGTGATTGGCTAACTAGATGAGTTCATCTAGCTGCCAGTAGTGCAATGTTGTTGTTTTTCAGCAAATGATAACAAGAGAATTAAGCAAATTTTATAATAGAAGTAAATTGGAAAGTCGTTTAAAATTGTATGTTCTATCCAAATATTGAAATACAATTTTGGGGTTTCCTGTCCCTTTAAGATATGAATAACTCTTTGTAGGGCCTTAAAGACTATCATAACCTCAAGTTGAAAGTAACATTTCATCTGAAAAAGAACTGAAAGTTCAGACACTTGATCTTTAAAGGAACTACTGAATAAACCAATAACCACATCATTATGGAGAAAATCCAAAATATGCAGAATAGACCTAGAATTCTAAAAGTAAATTCCTGTCTTACAGGTGGCTTAAAGCTTGTAGCCTGTTATAGCTGGTGAAGGTTAAGTAGCCTTCAGAAAAGCAGAAACTACTTTATCTTACCCTTGACAATCAATGAATATGTCATTGGTGCAGTTGCTTTTAGGTCTTAGTAAAAATAAATGGATCCTGAGACCATAACTCCCATAGGTCTCGCATCAGGTGGGATTGTCACACGTTAGAAGGTCTGGCCCACTTCTTGACTACAGTCTCTTAGTACCCTGGTTTTAAGGAACTGCTGGAGCCACAACCAAAGGCCCACTCAGATATGCCAATGGTCTGCCCACATCAACCTCGCCCATGAAACCTGTCCACAAGCCATCTGTGTGCATATATATATATGTCTAAGAGTGCATGAGAGAGAAGAGAGAGAGTGTGTATATATAAATATATGTTTGTGTGCACGCACACATCTGTAAGAGTGCATGAGTGTATATATAGATAGGTGTGTGTATGTCTGTCTGAGAGTGCAAGTGTGTGTGTGTGTGAGAGAGTAGATAGATAGATCGATAGATAGATGTCTGTGTATAAAATCACTTAAATAAATGTCCTTTTCATTTACATAATATGAAGAGCCGTCCATCAACATTGATAGGGTTCAGGGTTATATTGGCATTTCTGGTATTATATTAATTTCTAACAAAACCCAAAACAAAAAAAACTCCTAAAGAGTCATAAACCATCTGGTAATTACAAGACTTTTGTGTAATGTTGCATAAATTAACATAAAGGCACAATGTGAATACTTTCTGAATAGATTAATACTTTGTGTGCTAAAATTGAAAAAAAAAAAGGTTTTTATCTCTGGTTAGACCAACTATGGACAGATATGACTTGTGAAGACTGAAGAGTGCGCTTCCAATTCTCAGAAATGAAAACCACACAACTCTCATGAGTTAAATCCCAGAAAAAAGGGGCAAAATAAACTATTAAAATATAATGCAATTTTTTACAACACATTAAATATTTTATATTGCAAACTCAAAGTGTTTCATGTTCTGTTAACATCAAATAGGCCTCGGTTAGGATATCTAATAGATTAGTCTTGAATTATGAGCATTTGTAAATCATACAATAGGTTCAAAGTCTTGACAGTTTAGAGTAAAAAGAAAATGCTACAGGTTGTGGTATTTTGAGCAGTCAGGAAGCTGAATGGAGAGAAGTAAAAAAACACGCCCTGGGGCTCTCTCATATAGCGAAGTCTCACAGTAACAAAAGCAGATTCACACATATAAGCCTCAGCGATTTTTCTCACTCTCTCTCTCTCTGAATAACAATGATATATGTTTAATCATATGCAAAACTAGGTTAATTAATTTACATGCACAGTTAGACGTGGTTTAAAGGTCATCTCTGCAAAATGATCAGAGTCAATTGCAGAAATATAAAATATTATGGAAGTGACAGCAAGAGACGGAACAGTAGTGTGGAATAGAGATATATGTACTGCATAGGCCTTGCTAGATGTCAGCAATGGAATAGCAGAGTGCAGCAGATATAGATCATTGTGCAGTCTACTCTCCAAGTCTTTTTAATATACAAATTTGCTAAAATTATTTTTTGACAATGTTTGTTTGTTGCTCAAATAATATTTAAATAAATTTATGTTAAATTGTGCAATTAATTTGGGCTTTGGATAGCAGAAAATGTTTTAATATTAGAAAGTATTACAATCCCCTCCAACCCCCGGCTACTTTATAATGCCACCCGACTGGCAACATTTTCTGTAGAGAACACAGTGTATGTGAACTGGCATTCTAGAAGTTAAAGGGACACTGAACCCACATTTTTTTTCTTTCGTGAATCAGATAGAGCATGCAATTTTAAGCAACTTTCTAATTTACTCCTATTATCAATTTTTCTTCGTTCTCTTACTATCTTTATTTGAAAAAGAAGGCATCTAAGCGCTTTTTTTTGGTTCAGAGCTCTGGAAAGCACTTTTTAAATGGTGGATTAATTTATCCACCAATCAGCAAGGACAACCCAGGTTGTTCACCAAAAATGGGCTGGGATCTAAACTTACATTCTTGCATTTCAAATAAAGATACCAAGAGAATGAAGAAAATTTGATAAGAGTAAATTAGTAAATTGCTTAAAATTTCATGCTCTATCTGAATCACGAAAGAAAAAAATTTGGGTTCAGGGTCCCTTTAAATTTATCGTGCTGGCAATTCTAGTATGGCACAGTTCATAGTCAAAACTGCAAATGTGCATATTAGTGCATTTTGCAATATTCTTGTATTAGAATAGATGCTTTTAGTAAAAATAGCACAGTTTATATATAGCATATGTATATATGCTGTGCATACCCCATACAACCTCATTCAAACATTGCACCTTCTCAGAAAGCAAGCAGTGGCATAAATATTGTGATAGTAACTACTTTGTGTCATGCGTTCCAGTGACGACTCTCTGAGCAGGCGTTGTGATGACATATGTGGGTATGCCAATGAAACGGTAACTTTTACTAGAAGCATTTTTTGCTAATATAGTGCAAAACGCATCTACTCAGAAGTGAAATGCACTCATTAATATCCTTTTATGACGACAGCACTGAGATGTTGTGGTGTACAGAAGGCATGGTGTGACAGATCAGCACAGGGATATGTGGCAAAAACCACAAAAAAAAAAAAAAGAGCAGGCCATATATAGGGCGAATAATTAAAGGGACATTTTACTAAAAAAATGTTTTTAAAAAAAAAAAATATGCGATTTTCATTGTGTTTTTCTACTGACCATAGAGAGTTTTTGGTGCATCTTGAGAGATTTTGAACCCTCGAACTGCAATTTACCATACAGTGACTGCTTAGTCAGTGCAAAAACTCATTTATATAAGGCCAGAATTGGCTACAGCGAAGGAGATGAGATCCACATACTCAAGAGGTATTTCCCTGAACTGTAATTTTGTCTGGACACCTTTTGTAAAGCAGTGTGAATTGCTGATATATACTATGCATATATATATATATATATAAAAAAAAAAAATACAAGGTGAGAAATCCAGAAAATCAATCCTGTGACTTGGAAGTGTAGTTTGTATGCCAATTTGAAGCTATACTGGAATAGGGGAGTGTAGAAAAGTAACAGAAATGAGAATCTGAATAGTATTGTGTAATATTACAGGATTACTAAATTATTAGTAATTGTACCTGAGTCATAAATTATTTCACAGTTTTCACTATCAACTGTTTAACTATGAATAACCTTTATGTAATGCACATTTGTGTGTTTGCTTTAGCTTTTACTGTAATACTCAGAGACTACAGTGGATTCTGTATGATTCAGAGGCATGACCCTGTAACATGCTATACAGTAACGTTTGATCAGTGCAGAAGGTCATTTATATCTGTTCTAAATTGGCCACAACAAAGCAGATAAAATAAACACGCTCAATAGGATTTTGAATTGGTAATATCTCTAGAGTGCAAATTTTGTTAACAAAAACCACAAATAAGAAAAATATATCTAACGATTTAACAGAAAAAAAAACACATGTATGAGGACTTTTTTTCTAGATAAATCATTTGATAAACTTTTCTATTTGTGATCCCCCCCTAATGTTTAAAGAACATATCTTTTAGCAAATCCTTTGCAATGCAGTGCTTAGCTGCTATATATACTATGCATATATCAATAACAGAATTTAACCCATTGTGCCAGTCTCCACTATAATAAATGATATCACAATCACATACCTTTGATATGGCTCTCATATTCAGAGGTTCGGTCCCGTCTGGGCTTCCCGTGAGATGCCATGGTGCAGGCAGCCTGTTTATCAGACCTTAGAATCACTGCCCATGCCAGCTCAGTAGGTTAAAATCACTGTATTCACAAAGAGTCCCATCCGCTTTGCACTGAATAAGCTCCTGGTTTGTGTTTAGATGAACAGATCACAGGGTGCAACAGTAAATATCCCACTTAGTCCTGGGACAGGCAGAGAGTCAAATCACAGAGCTGATGACACTGGAGCATACTACAGAATCCTGTGCAGCACTAATATAAGGGTGTAATAGAAAAGCACTTCCCTATGGGTGTAGTTTATAGAGGGCAATAGTGTCCAATACAAAGGGTGACCTAGGCATACAATGCAGCATATACTGTGTATTGCAGTGACCTATGGATGCAGAGTGAATGAGGTTTGGCTGATGCCCTGTGGCTGCTCTATGGGCAGTGCCATGCAATGAGATTAAGCTGCAGTCACTGTCAGCTCACAGCACATCCAGGGCTGACCACACAGGCACCGCCTCCCTCCAGCTGTCTCTGAGCTCACAGATTGATGTCTGTCTCTAACTCTATATTTGTATGTTTCCAGCTGTCTCTGCGTGTGTGCGGTGAGACAGCCACCCCTCTAATTACACAGCTTAAATATAAAATACCTGCCCTATCAGTGGCATATTTGTGTAGCTCTCATTGCCATCCCCGTGTTCCCTGCTGTCTCTTTTTATTCAGTTACTTTTTATGTATTTGTTTTTCTCTGTACATCTATTTAATATTCTACTCAGGCTATTTATTTAGGTGCAGCTATTTTTTCTTACAGATAAATGTTTTGTTTTCATTGTGTATTTCTTTCTTCAGACATCTTTTTGTCTCTTATGGTAAAATTTTCTCAGCATTTTTTTGTTTTCTTTTTCACTGTATGTTGTCTCTATCTTATTTCTGCCCTTTTTCTATGCATGTCTCTTTTTCATTGTATGTCTCTCAGCATCTCTTTTTTCAGCTTATGTCTCAACCTCTCTTCCTATGTTTGCCTTTTTTGTTCCAGTGTCTCTTTCCTTCTCATCTTTGTCTCATCAGTATTTATCTTTTTTATGCCCCTATTTTTTGTCTCATTTTCAGTGTCAATATCTGTCTCTATTTCTGTTTTACAGTGTCAGAATCTCTCTCCTTTTCAGTGTATGTCTCTTAGCATTTCTCAAGGTGCCTGTCTCTTTCACCTGTTTATCTCCCTCTCTCTATCAGCTGTTTGTCTTTTCCTCCCCACCATGTCAGTAATTCACACATATTTCTCCACACTTCCCCATTTCTTAACCAATCAGACCCAGAGTAGTGTGGGCTGATCATCTGTAGCTTCTAATGCAGTCTGGATGCTGTGTCTCAGTATGACACCCAGTGCATGCTGGATTATGTAGTCCACATTGCTGCATTATTGTCAGCAAATCAGGATTTGTTTTAAATAAAAATAGAACCAACATTTGAAGCATACAAAGGAGATACATTTTCTTTTCTTCTCCAGACTGGTGATTTTTTTTGGGGGGAAAAAATAATGCTCATTCCTCTCTAGTAGATAAAGGGTTAACAAGAATACTGATATGAATTATTATTTATAAAGCTCCAACATTTGATATATATATAGGCTTACCAGAAGTCCCACTTTTACTGGGATTGTCCCTGTTTGGAGGCGCTGTCCCAGTGTCCCACCCAGTTGATCATTCTGTCCCAGTAGGTTGCCACCTCTGGGTTTCAAATCATGTGTCCGGGTTTCAGACCGCCTGAAACCTGGATACATTATTCAAAATGACTGGACTGTGACTCTCCAGCATAGTTGGATGCTGGTACTTTGTTACATACAGCCTTGCTTAGCTTAATGTTTGTGTCCATCAAAGTTTACATTTAGTAATACAGGCTGAGTGAGCAGCATAGAGTTTTTTTTAATTTTGTAGTACTACTTGTTTTATTTTTCTAAGAATTTAACACCCCCCTGACCCCTGATGACATCACTGGTGATACACATTTAGGGGAATCATATGGGTATGCCCAGGAAGTGCAGACAGGTAGGATTTTTGGCGTGGATCTTGCTTTCCTTTATGCAGAATAGCATTTTGGCTGTAAACTTCCTGCGTTATGGTATAGCGTAGCCACGTAAACAGCTTTAGCAGATATCTGTTTCTTTTTGACTTCTTACATTCAATGTTGTATTTATGCCTAATCAGTATTCAGTTCTGTTCCTTAATTAGACACATAAAACACATATTACACTGCAGATATTACATTGTGTGATGTATATGCTTGTCACTATTTTATGAAATTAGTAATTACGCTTAATATTTGGCATTATTTAGAATCTGAAATTTAGATGAATGATTTATTTGTTAATGTTGTGTATGGGTTGCCATGACAATGTAATGGTGCCTTTTTCACTAGGGGGTGGTGTTATGGTCTATTTAAACTGTGTGATTTACTTGTTTGACTGAGGAAGGGTAGAGTATCCACAAAACATTACACACATAAAAGCTACTGCTTTAAAAGGACCGGTAATCGCCACGTCCCTTGACCATGCCCCTGACCACACCCCCACTGGCACCGCACCAGATGGTCCCAGTTTCACCTTTAAAAATTATGGTAAGTCTATATATATATATATATATATATATATATATATATATATATATATATATATATATATATATATATACACACACACATATATACACATGTATATATCTATATCTGTCTATCTATCTATCTATCTATCTATCTATATATATATATATATATATATATATAAAATGCAATACAATAGTAAAAATATCTGCATACCTTTACAGGCAAATAGTAAGAATAGTTTTTCCCTGTCCTAGGTGGTTAACCTTGCATAGTTAGCATGCTTAACATAGCATAAATAATATGCTTAGCCTCCGGTAGAGAATAGGTTAGCATCTTTGTCCACATGTAAAGATTGGGTTACCATAGCATAGTTGTATGACTATCATCTGGTAGAGAATGGGTTAACATGGTATGGTTATATAATTATCCACTGGCTGAGAATGGGTTAAACTGGCATGTGTATATGATTATTCTCTGGCTGAGAATGGGTTAACATGGTTTGGTTATATGATTAGCTTCTGGCTGAGAATTGGTTAAACTGGCATGTTTATATAATTATATTCTGGCTGAGAATGAGTTAACATAGCATGGATAGTTGGCTACCATATTGTTCTCAGGGAGTGGACGGTTATGCTCATTTGGCAATTATCATATTATTTTCAGGCACAGAATTGGTTAACATGGCATGCATATGCCTTTGCTTGAAATTTTCAGTGATGGGCAAAAAATAAATTGCTCATCATCATCTAACTGTAGACAACTACATTATATTTATAGTTTTACACACACTCATTTTAGGTGTAAATCTTATATCTAGTGAGGTAACTGGTGTTTTATTATATAATATTTAGGGGGTTGTCATCTAGTATATCAAGAAAAGAGACTTTTCTCAATATGATGAACAGTGTGTTGATCTATTTTTGGTATAAAGTGTGTTTCAGTTTCCCTGACCAATTCATTTCATTTCTCTGAACATATTGTCTAATGGCTTAAACATTCACTATTTTTTTACAGCCATATGCCGACTAGATGGTTATGTTATGACTCATGTGAAAAAGAAGCTTCCTTCACTTTAGGTGTCTCATGTATGTATAGATTTCATTTTTGGAGGGGGGGGGGGAGACAATGTAAGAAAGCTTCCAATTGTATTACTGGTGTATAATGGGTTAAGAATTTGCACCTTTTTTTTATTAACCAGGTGCTAACTATAGGGTCATGTGACCACTCATTTGAACATGGAGACTCCTTTTGTTAAAGGGGCATGGTGTATGGAATGTATTTGAAACAGCAGCAGAAAAAAAAGTTTAAGTAAAAAATGTAAATTACTTAGAGGAAGTGCATAATTGTGTACTGCTATGTCCTGGGTCTCTGCTACTCACCCGTTGATAGGAACAACTTCCACATAAAAGTGGATTTATTCATAACAAGAACTCCCTTTTTCATTCTCTTCTAGACAGAATAGAGAACATATTTATGTCTGTTATGTCCCTTTAAGTGGTCTTGTGGGTTTACTTTTTGACTGTAATAGAGGCATAATTTCAAAATGCTCTCTTCATCTTTTACACTTTCTCTATCTCCCTTTCTCTTTCTCAGCTTTTCTGTCTCTCTTTTTCTCTCACTCTCTCTATTTCTCTCTCTTACTTCCTCTCTCTTTCTCCATCTCTCTCTCTTTGTACTCTATCTCTTTGTCTCTCTCTTACCTCCCTCTCTATTTTTCTATTTCCCCATCTCTCTCTCTCAATTCCTCCCCCTCCCTCCCTCCCTCTCTCCCTCTCTCCCTCCCTCTCTCCCTCCCTCTCTCCCTCCCTCCCTCTCTCCCTCTCTCCCTCCCTCCCTCTCTCCCTCCCTCTCTCCCTCCCTCTCTCCCTCCCTCCCTCTCTCCCTCTCTCCCTCTCTCCATCCCTCTCCCCCCCCCCCTCTCTCCATCCCTCTCCCCCCCCCCTCTCTCCATCCCTCTCCCCCCCCCTCTCTCCATCCCTCTCCCCCCCCCTCTCTCCATCCCTCTCCCCCCCCCTCTCTCCATCCCTCTCCCCCCCCTCTCTCCATCCCTCTCCCCCCCCCCCTCTCTCCATCCCTCTCCCCCCCCCCTCTCTCCATCCCTCTCCCCCTCCCTCTCTCCCTCCCTCTCCCCCTCTCCCCCTCCCTCTCCCCCTCCCTCTCCCCCTCCCTCTCCCCCTCCCTCTCCCCCTCCCTCTCCCCCTCCCTCTCCCCCTCCCTCTCCCCCTCCCTCTCCCTCTCTCTCTCCCCCTCCCTCCCCCCCCTCTCTCCCCCTCCCTCCCCCCCCTCTCTCTCCCCCCCCCTCTCTCTCTCCCCCCCCCTCTCTCTCCCCCCCTCCCTCTCCCTCCCTTTACCCCTCCCTCTCCCCCTCCCCCTCCCTCTCCCCCTCCCCCCTCCCTCTCCCCCTTCCTCTCCCTCTCCCCCTCCCTCTTCTCCACCCTGTCCCTCTCCCTCTCCCCCTTCCTCTCTCCCTCTCCCTCCCCCTCCCTCTCCCTCCCCCTCCCTCCCTCTCCCCATCCCTCTCCCCCTCCCTCTCTCCCTCCCTCTCCCCCTCACTCTCACCCCCTCCCTCTCCCCCTCACTCTCCCCCTCCCTCCATCTTCCTCCCTCTCTCCCCCTCCCTCCCTCTCTCCCCTTCCCCCTCCCCCTCCCTCCCTCTCTCTCCCTCCCGCCCCCTCCCTCTCTCTCCCTCCCTCTCTCCCTCCCTCTCCCCCTCCCTCTCCCTCCCTCTCCCTCCCTCTCTCTCCCTCCCTCTCCCTCCCTCTCTCTCTCTCCCTCCCCCTCCCTCCCCCTCCCTCTCTCTCCCTCCCTCCCCCTCCCTCTCTCTCCCTCCCTCCCCCTCCCTCTCTCTCCCTCCCTCTCTCTCCCTCCCTCCCCCTCCCTTTCTCTCTCTACCTATCCCCCTCCCTCTCTCTCCCCCTCCCTCCCTCTCTCCCTCCCTCTCTCTCCCCCTCCCTCCCTCTCTCCCTCCCTCTCCCCCTCCCTCTCTCTCTCCCGCTCCCAATCCCTCCCTCTCCCCCTCCCTCCCCCCCATCCCCCTCCCTCTCTCCCTCCCCCCCCATCCCCCTCCCTCTCTCTCCCCCCTCCCACTCCCTCTCTCCCCTCCCTCCCCCTCCCTCTCTCCCCTCCCTCCCCCTCCCTCTCTCCCCTCCCTCCCTCTCTCTCCCCCCTCTCTCCCCCCTCTCCCCCTCCCTCCCTCTCTCCCCCCTCTCCCCCTCCCTCCCTCCCTCTCTCCCCCCTCTCCCCCTCCCTCCCTCTCTCTCTCTCTCCCCCATCCCCCTCCCTCTCTCTCTCCCCCTCCCTCCCTTTCTCTCTCCCTCCCTCCCCCCTATCCCCCTCCCTCCCTCTCTCCTCTCCCCCCTATCCCCCTCCCTCCCTCTCTCTCCCCCCATCCCCCTCGCCCCCCCTCCCTCCCTCTCTCCCCTCCCCCCATCCCCCTCCCCCCCTCCCCCCATCCCCCTCCCTCCCTATCTCTCTCCTCCCTCTCTCTCCCCTCCCTCCCTCTCTCCCCTCCATCCCTCTCTCCCCCCATCCCTCCATCCCTCTCTCCCCCCCAACCCTCCATCCCTCTCTCCCCCCATCCCTCCATCCCTCTCTCCCCCATCCCCCCTCCCTCTCTCCCCCCCCCCTCTCTCTCTCCCCCCTCCCTTTCTCTCTCTCTCCCCCCTCCCTCTCTCTCTCCCCCTCCCTCTCTCTCCCCCTCCCTCTCTCTCTCCCTCCCCCTCTCTCTCTCTCGCCCCCCTCCCTCTCTCTCTCTCTTCCTCCCCCCTCCCTCTCTCCCTCCCTCCCTTCCCCCCCCTCTCTCCCTCCCTCGATAATTAATTAAAAGACCTAAGCAGTTAAAATATATTTAAATATAACTTCAATATAATAAAAATATCAAACACAATTCTTCTAAATGAATCGGGTCATTAAAATATATCCCTAAAAATATTGTATAGAAGGTATGAAATACAAATTGTGCCTAAAAGAGCATTAATTAATTGAAATAGATTTTTATTGAACATTTGACATGTTACATAATGAAATAGAAGCAGTTCTTATAACCATATCTTAGTCGAGTTCCTTTACATTACTTCTTTTTCCTTGTAAGTAGGGTTGTACCGATACCAATACTAGTATCGGTATCGGTGCTGATAGCGAGTATTTGCATAAGTACTTGTACTCGTGAAAATGCACCGATACTTAAACCGTTACCTCCAGATCTTACCCATACACCATCTTGTGGTGTTTTTTCAAACTGCATGTTCCCATTTCATTTTAAGATGGAGTGGAGAGTTAACTAAAAATTGTTCACTTTTTGTTCTGCCAATACAAATTGCGGTTATTTGTATTATACCCTGTCTAAGAGCAGTGCTCCAAAAGCTGCTACTATACAACTGGAAGCCTACCTGGGAGAGATCACCATACCTCGTTCAGACAAACCCCTGATGTACTAGGCCGTTAATAAACTGAGATTTCCAGCTATGGCTAAAATGGCCCAAAAACATCTTTCTGCCCCATGCAGTTGTGTGGAAAGTGAAAGACTGTTCTGCTTAGCGTCAAACGTCCTTACTGATGGCAGAAACAGACTTATAGCTGAACATGCAGAGATGCTGCTCCACTAACTTTTGAATAAATATCCTAATTGCTAGATTGCCTGCACAATTATGACCAAAACATATTGTACTCTGAGGAACATCCTTAACTTATATAATTCCTATGAACACTCATCCTACAATTATAGGACTAGATTTAGATTACATTTGATTGGTGGTAAGCTTTACCAATGCTCTGTTCACATTTCCAAATCCATAGATTTTAATGAAGTTGGACATGTAATGAGAGCATTGGTAAAGCTTACCAGTCAAATGTAATCTAGCCCATAGTGTTGTTCCCCATGATTAAACAGTGTACTGTTATATTTTTTACTGTATTGCACTTTTGGTTGGTTATGATTTTGCATTTGTTATTTATTGTTGTTATTATTAATATATTTTATTGTAATATTTTTATTTACAAACATGTTCTGTGAAATTTCTTTGAGTTTTTACAACTTTGTGACCACAAGCAAATAAAACTGTTTTATTATTTCATAATGTCTGTTGAGTTACAGTTCTTCATAATTATAAAGAAACTATTTTATATCATTAGTCTGTATTGTGCTTGGAAAACTGTCACATGACATTTAAAAAGTATTGGTAATTGGTATCGGGGAGTATTTGAAAAAAAGTATCAGTACTTCTACTTGGTCTTAAAAAAATGGTATCGGTGCAACCCTACTTGTAAGTACACAAGTCATAGTAGTCAACTGAAAGTGAACAGAAGAGCTAGACTAACTCAAATAAAGTTCCAAGACATCTGAACAAAATAATACTAATTGTTTGTTTTTCTTCAGTAGCTGTCCTGGAATATCATACATTTTATCTATTATTTCTAGATCTCTAAAAAACAATTGTGTTTGTTTTTATAGAACAAATAAAACTAAAAAAATAATTTAAAATAAAATGTCACTGTACATTCTCTTCCAGATGCTTAATTCTTGTGTTTCTTACCTTATAAATATGTATTCTCATATCGGAAAATATTCCTATATATATTAATTCCTTTTTAATAAAATAGTTCCCTTACAACTTCTGCCTAAGAGACAAATTCTAACCTACTTCATTTAGTAATATGTTACATCTTGTTCCCCTGCAATATCCAGTAATACCATATGTTACTAAAGGCTTCCATTGTGTCTTGGATATGTGCTGCTGTTTCATACATTGAGAATATAGTCTTAATTTTGCCTAAAACCTCCTGCCACTCTGGTACTCCTGTCTTCCAATGTTTAGCTATATTTATATGGGTGACAGTACATAAAATTCTGATAAATGTGTTTATATTCTTATTAAACTTAGGATTTTTATCATTTAGTAGCGCTTGGGTTGGAGTCAGAGTTAATGGTTCGCCTAAAATGGTGGTTAAAAATTTAGATAAGACTTTCCATACTAATTGTACTTTCGGACACTCCCACTACATATGAAAAAATGTACCTATATTTGAACATCCTCTGTAGCAGTTTCTGGAGCCCCCCCCCCGTATCATATGTGCCGTTTTTACTGGAGTCATATACCACCTGAATGTGGTTTTAATACAGTTTTCCCTTAAGTCTGCACTAAGTAGTCCTTTGTTAGAATTAAAGAATATTTTATCCCATTCACCTAGTTCCATTTCTTTTATTATATCTTCCTCCCAGTGTAGGATATTAGAGGTTTTAGATGTATGTTTGGTCTCTTGTATGGCAAAGTATAAATGATAAATAGCTTGTTTTGGTCTTTGTTTTGCTTCGCATAGTCTCTCAAGCATAGTACGGGATTGTGAGGTTTGTATGGTGTTCAGATATGTACGCAGCGCCGAGGCTATTTGTAGATGCATAAACCATGGTAGCTGAAGGGGATTTAGCTCTTGCTGGAGTTGATTAAATGTCAGAATCAACTTATTGTCCATAAAGTCTGCTATTCTATAGAGGTCTTTGTTTGCCCATTTGTCTATCAGGAGCCTTAAATCTTCTAGTAGTATATATTTTAGACGCATGATCAAAGAGTGGATATGGAACAACGTGTCTTCTTTACATGCTATTATAATATGTTTTATTGTCATTATTGTGGTCAGGTTTTTGTAGGTCTTACAAGTTTTGTGTGTTTCTCTATCCCATATTATGTCTTCTGGTGAGTTATAACCTCCCATTGCTGCTTCCAATCTTGGCCATATCACATCTTCTCTGGTTCTACTAAGTGTAGCATTTTGAGCTAATCTAGTTGCTTGATAATAATCTAACAAATTTGGAACCCCAACTTCCCCCAATTGTCTATGCTGTGTTAAGGTGTTATATGGTATTCTTGCATGTTTTTCTTCTCTAAGAAATCTGTGCCTATCTGTCTAAATCGCTTGGATGTCTGATTTGTCTATTTTGATCGGTAAAGTTCTAAAAAGGTATAGGATTTTTGGGAGTATGTTCATCTTAATTGATGACAATCTGCCATACCATGAGAAGTTGTGTTTCTTCCATTTCTTTAAGTCTGATCTAATTGATTTGAATAGAGGGATGTAGTTTGCTTTGTAAAGTTTTGTGGATTGTGTAGTTAGTTTGATCCCTAAATATTTGATTTTATCTTTAACCCATTTAAAATCAAAATTTGTCTCTATAAGTTTTACAGCATGTTTAGGTATGGCTATTGGAAGGGCTTCACATTTATCTACATTTATTTTGTATCCCGATATGGTAGAGAATTGTTGTATAATTGTATATGTTAGGAAGGGATATGAGTGGCTTTGTGAGCGTTAGCAGCACATCATCAGCGAAAAAAGTTATTTTATGATGGAAATTTCCTTTTTGCAAACCATTTACATCAGGTGAAATTCTAATAGTTGCTGCTAGTGGCTCAATACATATTGCAAATAAGAGAGGGGATAATGCGCACCCTTGTTTGGTACCATTTACAATTTTAATGGTTTTGGATTGATGGCCTATTGCTCTGATAGCTGCAGTGGGGGTTGAGTATAGTCCCTGTATTGCCGTCATAAATGGTCCTTTAAATCGCAATTTCTATAAAACCTCTTTCATATATATCCAATCAACTCTATCAAAGGCCTTCTCAGCATCCAGCGAAAGAAGGCATAATATTATGGGTTTAATAATCAAGTACTGAAATCATACACTGTGAGGCCAATTTAACAAAGGTCTTGCGGACCTGATCCGACAGTGCGGATCAGGTCCGCAAGACCTCGCTGAATGCGGAGAGCAATACGCTCTCCGTATTCAGCATTGCACCAGCAGCTCACAAGAGCTGCTGGTGCAATGCCGCCCCCTGCAGATTCGCGGCCAATCGGCCGCCAGCAGGGATGTGCCAATCAACCCGATCGTACTCTATCAGGTTGAATTGCTGTGATTCCTGTCTGCCTCATCAGAGCAGATGGACAGGATTATGGAGCAGCGGTCTTTAGACTGCTGCTTCATAACTGGTGTTTCTGGCGAGTCTTCAGACTCGCCAGAAACACGGCCCTTCAAGCTCCATTCAGAGCTTGATAGATAGGCCTCAAGCCGCCTCATTATGTTGTCTGGGGCTTCCCTATTCTTGATAAATCCCACTTGATCTGGATGAATGATGGATGGCAAAATATGTTTAAGGCGATTAGCTAATATTTTTGTTACTATCTTTATGTCCTGGTTTATGAGGGATATTGGTCTATAACTAGCACAGTATTTATGATTTTTCCCCGACTTTGGTATAACTTCTATTTTTGCCTGTGATAAGTCTATTGGTATAGTTTGTCCTTCCATAATGTGGTTAGCAAATTTGATGATATGAGGGATAAACTTCGCTTTAAAAAGCCTATAATATTCCTCTGGGAAACCGTCCGGTCCTGGGGCTTTTCCTGGTTTGAGTTCTTTAATAGCTGTCATCACTTCCATTTGTGTGATTTTAGCGTTAAAAGTTTCCCGATCATCATCTGTCAATGGTGTCAACTTAGCTCTGTCTAAAAGAGGTTGCAGTAGATTTTGAATGTGGGTGGTTTGTTGTGTCTTCCTACCGTCATATAAGTTGCTATTAAATTTGGTAAATGTGTCTACTATTTCCTGTGGATGTGTGGTAATCTGTTCATTTATGGTTTGTATAGCCGGTATAGATATTGCCTGGTAACTATCCCTGATTTTTTTGGCAAGATTTTTGTCTGGCTTGTTTGCGTAAATAAAATATTGTGTTTTAAGCCTATGGGCTAGTCTGATAGAGTTTTCATTCAATAATGTAAGTACAGTTTGCCATTTCTGTTGCAGTATTGATAAAGTGTGATTTGATTTAGTCCGTTTGTGTTCTCTTTCTAAAATCTCTATTTCAGTTTGCAGTTGTCTACTGTAGATATCTTTTTGTTATATAGGGCTTTTTCTTTAATTAATAATCCCCTAATTACCAATTTGTGGGCTACCCATACGAATATTGGGTTTGCTGTAGTGTCTGTGTTTATCTGCAAATATTCCCCATGGCCTTTAGTATATTTTCTTTAGTCAGAGGATTTTTCATGCAAGAAGGATCATATGCCTTTTTGTCTTACCTTTTTCTTTGTTAAATCACTTGTATGAGATTTTTGTAGTGAGTTAAGATCAATATTAAAATCCCCCGCCAGTATAATTCTTATCTTTGCCCAACATGTGAGGAGATTAGAAATATGGCTGAAGAAGATGTCCTGTCCTTCATTTGGCACATAAATGTTGCATAACACCACCTCAGTACCTTGTAAATGTCTGTGTTCTAGTAAATACCGTCCATTTCTGTCTGTGATTGTTTCTTTATGTTTAAAGTGTAATGAGAAGTGAATCAAAATGGACACTCCTCTAGTTTTGGTATTGGAGGTTGCATGATAGTTTTGTATAAATTCCCTAGATCAGTATTTGGGGATCTGTGACTTAAGGAAATGGGTTTCTTGGAGGTAAAATATATTGGCTTTGAGTCTTTTATATTGAGTTATAGCTGTCTTTCTTTTAATATCCAAATTAAATCCTCTCACATTGTGTGAGAGTAGATTATAGTTTGTCCATTATTCTATGTTTTATATGTCACTATATATGTCACTATATATGTCACTATATATGTAGTGTAGCTCATAAGACCTCTATGAATATGCACTTCATGTCTGAACAAATTTTGTGTGTAATCTAATCTAATAGTTCTCAGTATTACCATTTTTTGGTCAACTATCTTTTGTCATGTATCTTCCCATCGGGTATCCTCTATTTAAAGGGACAGTAAAGTAAAAAAAAATCTTTCATGATTTAAATAGGGTATGTAATTTTAAACAACTTTCCAATTTACTTTTATTACCAATTTTGCTTTGTTCTCTTGTTATTCTTAGTTGAAAGCTAAATCTAGGAGGTTCATGTGCTAATTTCTTAGACCTTGAATACTTCCTCTAATCGGAAAGCATTTTGACAGTTTTTCACCACTAGAGGGCGTTAGTTCATGTGTTTCATATAGATAACATTGAGCTTCGGCACGTGAAGCTCCTAAGAGCAAGCACTGATTGGCTAAAAATGCATGTCTGTCAAAAGAACTGAAATAAGAGGGCAGTTTGCAGAGGCATAGATACAAGGGAATCACAGAGGCAAAAAGTATATTATTATAACTGTGTTGGTTATGCAAAATTGGGGAATGGGTAATAAAGGGATTATCTACCTTTTTAAACAACAAAAATTCTGGTGTTTACTGTCCCTTTAACACAGGAATTTTGTTACATATATTAAGGTAATTATTGTACGTACAGTGAAATATCAACAGCATCATATAATAAACATATAAGAAAAAACATTTATCAACATTATTAACTAAAAAAAAAAACACTTGGTTCACAACCAACTGTTAGCATAAGGAGTTATTATGGGCAGTGATACATTATAAAGGATGTTCATTACTAGTCCAAAGTAACTGTTTAAACATTAACTGTAAACTGTTCAATATTACCTTGAAAAATGAAGAGGAACAAGATGGAAATCTAGCCGTGTCTAGACAGTTAACATCTTATCTCTTTTTGTTTGTATTATTCTCTTGTAAACTTACAAGTGGTGTTGGTATTCAGGTTTTAGTTAGGTTTGTTGGATGAGGATGGTATGTGTGATGTTTCATGTCTCTGGTGTTTCTGTTTTTGGAGGAATTTCGGGTATCTCTAATCCATAAAGTGTGCAGATTTCCGATATATCTGTAGCTGATTTGATAGTAGCCATCTTTGAGTATAATCAACGCAAAGGGGAATCCCCATCGAGAGAATTTTTTTTTCTTGAGTAGAGCTGTTAAGGGTCAAAGTTTGCTTCGTCTCTGCAGTGTTCTAATACATAAATCTTGGAAAAATTGGATGACATTTCCTTGGAACTTGTATGTTTGATTTTTCCTAGCTGTTTCTGAACATAAGAAACTTTATAATCACGTCTCTAGGTGGTAGAACATTCTTAGGTCTGGCTCTAAGAGCTCTATGAGCTCTTTCAATCTGATATTCTTTTTCTTCTGTGTCTGCTGTTAAAGCTCCAAAGAGCTTCTGTAGATAAGGAAGGAGATCTGTTGCTGTATCTGTTTCAGGAATTCCTTTAAAGGGACACTAAAACCAAATGTTTTCTTTCATGATTCAGATAGAGCACGCAATTTTAAGCAACTTTCTAATTTACTCCTATTATCAATTTTTCTTCGTTCTCTTGCTATCTTTATTTAAAAAGCAGGAATGTGATGCGTAGAAGCCAGCCCATGTTTGGTTGAGAACCTGGGTTATGCTTGCTTATTGGTGAGTAAATGTAAGCCTCCAAAAAGCAAGCGCTATCCATGGTGCTGAACCTAAAATTTTGTAGTGATTTCATGCACTATTGGAGTACCCTTCCCTCTACTTCTCTGTATCTTACTTTGTAGCAAACTTTGGTATATCCACGAATTGGAGTGAGCCAGCTGGTGAACTATCGAGCCTGCCTGGCTTGCACTGCCACATAGTGCGCCGCTTTTGTGAGTATCATTCTGTAGAGTGAAGTATTGATACAATTTCCAAAAATTTGTTGTGATCTTCTGCACCATTGGAGCGCCCTTTTCTGTTTTTTTTTTTTTTTCATATTTGCAGTTTCTCCATTTTGTTTTAAGAAGAGCTGATCCTGATGTATCTCCCCACAACCATCGACGGAAGCCTCTAGAGGGCGCCTTTGTCCTGAGGGACTCATTTATTTTATATTCAGTATTAGCGGTACGCAGTTTTATATATTCTGTCTTTCTTTTAAATTCGTTTGTTGCTTATTTACTGTGATTCCCCGCTGTGTGTGCAATAAAGTGGTTAACCATATTCACAATGTTCATGCTGCGTTAAATATCAGCCGTTCTTTAAGGCCTTTCTGATATTTTAATTGCACCTATTAGTATTATAGGAAATGTCTCCTCTCAAGTTTAGTGCGTTAAATATACGTCCCTCTATATCCTCCAGATGAAATAATTATTTTTAAATTTGTAATCACACTTTACATACCCAATTTTCAATAGACCTCTGTCAGCCTTATATTTGGTCTTTTTAAATATGTCTGCACTCCTACTGAGGTTTCATATTGAATCCACACATGCTTGTGCTGATCGAGTGATTGCGTCTTATTTGGCCAGTTAAGATGGCTTGGGCCTATGCTGGTGGCGCACTTTATTTGACTTGGAGCATCCTGGAGCAGTCTAGGTGTCTTTTGTCAGCAGGAGTGCGATTCTGAAGTCCTCCACGGTAAAGCCGACTACTCACATTAGGCTAACTCTGCAGTCTTCCCCTATATCGCTAGTTCACTGCCCGGAGCTTATCCCTTACACAGCCATCTTAAAGCGATGTCCAAAAGAGCATTAATTAAAGGGATGAAAAGGTCAAATATTAAATGTGCATGGGTGCATTTCAATTTGAAATGTAAGCATTTTTGCAATATACTTCCATTAGCTAAAATGCTTTGAGTGAAAGTTATTAATTTTTCTGCAGCTGCTTGAGAAAGACTGTAGCCAAAATGCGTAGCAGATCCCAAGTTGAGATGTTTGTCCCAACACACTTGCCATAGCTGAGAATCAGATGAGCAAGACGTCTATCGTATGAGTTTTTGGCGACTTTACAGAGCTCGACATCATACCGGACAGAGGATGAAACTAGAAACTGAAAATAAGTGTTAAGCAAGGTGAGTATTAACCCACAGGAACAAATATTCCTTTAAAGAAAAATTGTGCAATACCGGAATTTGCATTACAAACTAACATTGGAGCAACAAAATGTCATCTGGAATTATAACGTTTTGGAAATTATAATAATCCATAACTTGACGTGAACTTTTGGCTTCACAGTTCTTAAAGGACATAGTTTTAGGACAAATCCATCTTATTGGATATTTTAGTTATTTATTAATGCTTTTTTTTAGGCACAATTTGTATGTCATAACTTCTATACAATATTTTTAAGGATATATTTTAATGACCGGCGTCATTTCGAAGAATTGTAGTTAATACTTTGATTATATTAAAGTTATATTTAAATATATTTTAAGCAAATACTTCCACACAAGTGGATAGAATCCAGCAGAAAATGGACCGAGAAAATAAGTTTAAAAGTCTCTTTATTTTGTATCCATAAAAGTATACTGCGAGCAGTCACAGCAAGTAAGTTACAATATCACAGCCTCAAGCATGTCAGCCTAGCAGCTCAATGTCTAATAATCGAACATGTTTCGTGCTGTTACAGCACTTCGTCAGGGACAAAGTCACTTTCTGTGACTGCTCGCAGTATACTTTTATGGATACAAAATAAAGAGACTTTTAAACTTATTTTCTCGGTCCATTTTCTGCTGGATTCTATCCACTTGTGTGGAAGTATTTGCTTATTCTATTTTTTTGGCGGTTTGTCCTGGCACAACACCGCTTCCAGCAGCTCCACAAACACTCCCTCTCACTGAACGCCGCATACTTTAGTTACACTGATGGAAGGACAGCTTCCCAACACTTGCATGTTTGTGATACACAGCATCCCAAAGGCGTAAGTGACTGCTGAAAAGAGAGAAGTTCAGCCCCTGCATTTTATGAAGATGGGTGAGTGAGTGTGTTGTTTTCTTAAAGTTTGGACTTCCCTTACATATTACATTTTCAAAGACAGCCTTCCTATCTGAACTGTGGGACTAGTCTATGTAATGGTAGAAACTTTTGGTGTTTTTAACAAAACAGGGGTCACAGGTGTTACCAAAACATTTATTTTCTATACATATGATTTAACCTGTGTAGCCCCCAAAAAACGACTAACACCTAAAATCAATGGAAGAAACCAAATATACTCTTTACTCCCTTAGGCTTGTATATGACTGGCATACAAGTTAACCTTAGGGATATTGTTCAGCTTTTCTTGAATCATTTTTAAATATATTTTAACTGCGCTTCTCTAAAGGTAAACTAAGGAGAACTCATAGGAGAATTACCCGGAGAATTCTCCTTGCACTCTCAACCAGTGGAGGCTCCTCCAGTTGTGCACAATCGCACGTGAACCCCCCAGGGGGCAAGGAGAAAAAAAAAATGGGGCAAAAAAAAAAAAAAAAAAAAATCAGCCAAAAAAAAAAATTGTTTAATTTTTTTTTTTTTTTTTTTTTATTATTTTGTGTGTGTTTTTTGTTATTTTTGTTAGCCACTAGCTGCCTCAGCACCGGGTACAGTACAGTGTGAAGTCAGTGTCAGTGTCAGTACGGTACCACACACACCACACCATGTCATGATAATAACCCCCATAGTCTGTCTAAGTCTTGAAGCAGGAGGGAGCTAGGACCCAGGCGGACCGACGCTGACGTCACCAGCGTAGAGAGTGAGACCGCATCAGTCAGTGAGTCACTAGCGTCTCCTCCTCTCTGAGTCTCTGTCACTCACAGTCACTGATCGCACGTGCGATCAAGCAAAACCCTATCCTGCACAGTGATCTCTATGTATCACTGTGCAGGCGTTGCTCCTCCCAGCCCGGCACTGGTAATTGAGCCCTATTCGCACAGGCTGAAGTGTGCGAGCTGACTTCAGCCTGTGCTCTTGCTCCTCCCAGTCTGCCTGTCATGGGTGAGTCTCGCCTCTGATACGCTACTAGCGTCACGTGACCGCCCCCACAAGCCTCCTCCCCCTCAACGGCGCGAAAATCTCAGAGAGGAGATAGCCGTTGAGCGGATAGGAGCCTTGTTTGCTGAGCTCTGAGTCTGTTCTGTTTACTTTTGTTCACAACTTGAGTTGCCTCAAAAAAACGATTTAGGCAGCCCTTGCTGGCTGCAGACGTGGTGTTGCTGACACTGAGTCCAGGACTCCTGACAGAAAAGTTTCTTTACTAAGTTTAACAAATATAATAATTTAGCAGCGAATACTGACTATAGTTTAAGTTAGCTTAAGCTGCCTTAGTTACAGTGGGTGGGCAGTGGGCCTTATTTTGTTTCAGGCCTGCAGCTGCTGAGGCTGAGCTTATTAGCTTAGTTTAAAATTTTAAACTAACTGTATATTAGTTAGTTAACTAAAATTACTAAATTAAATTTACACAACAGAGTTGAGATTACTATTAGAGACTAGAGGAGTCAGTGAGACAGACACCAGTGTGTGTGAGAAAAAAAAGTTCATTTAGTGTTTTAACTTAACATTTAGAGTACTTAGGTTAGGTAGAGTGGGAGTTCTCTCTTAAAACAATTGGCTTTAGTCAGTAAGTTTAGTGGAGTAATTTGGGAATAATAAAATAATTTTTTTGTCAGCAGATTAGAAGTTTTGCAAAAAATATATATATATTTTTTTTTTATTACAAATACAGAAAGCAGTTAACTGCTGTGCTGTACTACTAGTTGACCGTTGACGGCTGTCACGGTTGTTTACCATTAAACATTAATACATTTAATTTAAGTATTTTAGCAGATTAATTAGCAGATTGCAATTAGAAGTTTTGAAAAAAAAGAACAAAGTTTTTTTTCACAATAAAAGCAGTTAACTGCTGTGCTGCTTTTGATACTACTAGTTGTTGACCGTTGACGGCTGTCACGGTGGTTTACCATTAAACATTAATACATTTAATTTAAGTATTTTAGCAGATTAATTAGCAGATTGCAATTAGAAGTTTTGAAAAAAAAGAACAAAGTTTTTTTTCACAATAAAAGCAGTTAACTGCTGTGCTGCTTTTGATACTACTAGTTGTTGACCGTTGACGGCTGTCACGGTTGTTTACCATTAAACATTAATACATTTAATTTAAGTATTTTAGCAGATTAATTAGCAGATTGCAATTAGAAGTTTTGAAAAAAAAGAACAAAGTTTTTTTTCACAATAAAAGCAGTTAACTGCTGTGCTGCTTTTGATACTACTAGTTGTTGACCGTTGACGGCTGTCACGGTTGTTTACCATTAAACATTAATACATTTAAGTATTTTAGCAGATTAATTAGCAGATTGCAATTAGAAGTTTTGAAAAAAAAGAACAAAGTTTTTTTTCACAATAAAAGCAGTTAACTGTTGTGCTGCTTTTGATACTACTAGTTGTTGACCGTTGACGGCTGTCACGGTTGTTTACCATTAAACATTAATACATTTAATTTAAGTATTTTAGCAGATTAATTAGCAGATTGCAATTAGAAGTTTTGAAAAAAAAGAACAAAGTTTTTTTCACAATAAAAGCAGTTAACTGCTGTGCTGCTTTTGATACTACTAGTTGTTGACCGTTGACGGCTGTCACGGTTGTTTACCATTAAACATTAATACATTTAATTTAAGTATTTTAGCAGATTAATTAGCAGATTGCAATTAGAAGTTTTGAAAAAAAAGAACAAAGTTTTTTTTCACAATAAAAGCAGTTAACTGCTGTGCTGCTTTTGATACTACTAGTTGTTGACTGTTGACGGCTGTCACGGTTGTTTACCATTAAACATTAATACATTTAATTTAAGTATTTTAGCAGATTAATTAGCAGATTGCAATTAGAAGTTTTGAAAAAAAAGAACAAAGTTTTTTTCACAATAAAAGCAGTTAACTGCTGTGCTGCTTTTGATACTACTAGTTGTTGACTGTTGACGGCTGTCACGGTTGTTTACCATTAAACATTAATACATTTAATTTAAGTATTTTAGCAGATTAATTAGCAGATTGCAATTAGAAGTTTTGAAAAAAAAGAACAAAGTTTTTTTTCACAATAAAAGCAGTTAACTGCTGTGCTGCTTTTGATACTACTAGTTGTTGACCGTTGACGGCTGTCACGGTGGTTTACCATTAAACATTAATACATTTAATTTAAGTATTTTAGCAGATTAATTAGCAGATTGCAATTAGAAGTTTTGAAAAAAAAAGAACAAAGTTTTTTTTCACAATAAAAGCAGTTAACTGCTGTGCTGCTTTTGATACTACTAGTTGTTGACCGTTGACGGCTGTCACGGTTGTTTACCATTAAACATTAATACATTTAATTTAAGTATTTTAGCAGATTAATTAGCAGATTGCAATTAGAAGTTTTGAAAAAAAAGAACAAAGTTTTTTTTCACAATAAAAGCAGTTAACTGCTGTGCTGCTTTTGATACTACTAGTTGTTGACCGTTGACGGCTGTCACGGTTGTTTACCATTAAACATTAATACATTTAATTTAAGTATTTTAGCAGATTAATTAGCAGATTGCAATTAGAAGTTTTGAAAAAAAAGAACAAAGTTTTTTTTCACAATAAAAGCAGTTAACTGTTGTGCTGCTTTTGATACTACTAGTTGTTGACCGTTGACGGCTGTCACGGTTGTTTACCATTAAACATTAATACATTTAATTTAAGTATTTTAGCAGATTAATTAGCAGATTGCAATTAGAAGTTTTGAAAAAAAAGAACAAAGTTTTTTTCACAATAAAAGCAGTTAACTGCTGTGCTGCTTTTGATACTACTAGTTGTTGACCGTTGACGGCTGTCACGGTTGTTTACCATTAAACATTAATACATTTAATTTAAGTATTTTAGCAGATTAATTAGCAGATTGCAATTAGAAGTTTTGAAAAAAAAGAACAAAGTTTTTTTTCACAATAAAAGCAGTTAACTGCTGTGCTGCTTTTGATACTACTAGTTGTTGACCGTTGACGGCTGTCACGGTTGTTTACCATTAAACATTAATACATTTAATTTAAGTATTTTAGCAGATTAATTAGCAGATTGCAATTAGAAGTTTTGAAAAAAAAGAACAAAGTTTTTTTCACAATAAAAGCAGTTAACTGCTGTGCTGCTTTAGTTGTTGACCGTTGACGGCTGTTACGGTTGTTTACCATTAAACATTAATACATTTAATTTAAGTATTTTAGCAGATTAATTAGCAGATTGCAATTAGAAGTTTTGAAAAAAAAGAACAAAGTTTTTTTTCACAATAAAAGCAGTTAACTGCTGTGCTGCTTTTGATACTACTAGTTGTTGACCGTTGACGGCTGTCACGGTTGTTTACCATTAAACATTAATACATTTAATTTAAGTATTTTAGCAGATTAATTAGCAGATTGCAATTAGAAGTTTTGAAAAAAAAGAACAAAGTTTTTTTTCTCAAAAAAAAACAGTTAACTGCTGTGCTGCTGCTGATACTAAAATTAGGCAGTAAACCGGCATATTTAATATTTGATATTTTATATATAGTGAGCTATATTATTATAATTATTATAAGATATTACCTATTAGTTGTAGTTGATATTTTCTAACAGCTGCCTGCAATATATTTTATAACAACCAGCACCGCAAAACTACTTGCCGTTGCCTACTAGTGTTGTAGATTTTCTAACAGCTGCAGAGCTACATAAAGTACCTACAAGTTATATATTACATAACAACTGCCAAACTATTAAACTATTACTGCAAGTTGAGTTGTATATTTTCTAATAGCTGCAGAGCTACCTACCTACAAGTTATATATTACATAACAACCGCCAAACTATTAAACTATTACTGCAAGTTGAGTTGTATATTTTCTAATAGCTGCAGAGCTACCTACCTACAAGTTATATATTACATAACATCCACAAAACTATTAAACTTTTAATATATTTTCTAACAGCTGCAGAGCTACCTACCTACAAGTTATATATTACATAACAACCGCCAAACTATTAAACTATTACTTCAAGTTGAGTTGTATATTTTCTAACAGTTGCAGAGCTACAAGTTATATATTACATAACAACCGCCAAACTATTAAACTATTACTGCAAGTTGAGTTGTATATTTTCTAATAGCTGCAGAGCTACCTACCTACAAGTTATATATTACATAACAACCGCCAAACTATTAAACTATTACTGCAAGTTGAGTTGTATATTTTCTAATAGCTGCAGAGCTACCTACCTACAAGTTATATATTACATAACAACCGCCAAACTATTAAACTATTACTGCAAGTTGAGTTGTATATTTTCTAATAGCTGCAGAGCTACCTACCTACAAGTTATATATTACATAACAACCGCCAAACTATTAAACTATTACTTCAAGTTGAGTTGTATATTTTCTAACAGTTGCAGAGCTACCTACCTACAAGTTATATATTACATAACAACCGCCAAACTATTAAACTATTACTGCAAGTTGAGTTGTATATTTTCTAATAGCTGCAGAGCTACCTACCTACAAGTTATATATTACATAACAACCGCCAAACTATTAAACTATTACTGCAAGTTGAGTTGTATATTTTCTAATAGCTGCAGAGCTACCTACCTACAAGTTATATATTACATAACAACCGCCAAACTATTAAACTATTACTGCAAGTTGAGTTGTATATTTTCTAACAGCTGCAGAGCTACCTACCTACAAGTTATATATTACATAACAACCACAAAACTATTAAACTTTTAATATATTTTCTAACAGCTGCAGAGCTACCTACCTACAAGTTATATATTACATAACAACCGCCAAACTATTAAACTATTACTTCAAGTTGAGTTGTATATTTTCTAACAGTTGCAGAGCTACCTACCTACAAGTTATATATTACATAACAACCGCCAAACTATTAAACTATTAAGTTGTATATTTTCTAACAGCTGCAGAGCTACCTACCTACAAGTTATATATTACATAACAACCGCCAAACTATTAAACTATTAAGTTGTATATTTTCTAACAGCTGCAGAGCTACCTACCTACAAGTTATATATTACATAACAACCGCCAAACTATTAAACTATTAAGTTGTATATTTTCTAACAGCTGCAGAGCTACCTACCTACAAGTTATATATTAGATAACAACCGTCAAACTACTAAACTATTAAGTTGTATATTTTCTAACAGCTGCAGAGCTACCTACCTACAAGTTATATATTAGATAAGAGCAAAGGACTGTTCTTTGTGTGTAAACTAACAGTTAAGATGGCACTTAGTAAAATTAGTGTATCTGAGCTAAAGCAATTACATTTTTCAACGTTGCCCATTGAAAGAAAAATGGAAATTAAAATGCTCAGGCCAACACCTATGCTTAACCTTACCCAGGTGACAAAATGTAAAACTAGAGATTACAAAAGAGAATTCAAACCCGAGGTATATGATAAATATCCATGGATTTGTGGTTGTGAATTATCTAACAGGCTCTTTTGTTTTTATTGTCTCCTGTTTGCAAAACAAAGTGGGGATTCAAGCTGGGTGAGTTATGGGGTCGCCGATTTATCACATTTAAGTCAAAAAACCAATAAACATAATTGCTCCCAATCACATTTAAACTCCACATTAGAGTTTAATTTGCTAGGAAGGGTTGATATTCGGCAACAACTTGACAGTGCATATCGTTTGAATATTAAAAGACATAATGAGCAAGTAACCAAAAATCGCTATGTTCTTTCCAAAATAATTAATTGTATTTTATTTTGCGGCGCATTTGAGCTTGCACTTCGAGGACATGACGAACGCGATGATTCATTAAATCCAGGCATTTTCAGAGGTCTTATAAACTTCTCAGCAGAGCTTGATGCATCTCTAAAAGAACATCTCGCTAGTGCCACTGTTTTTAAAGGAACGTCAAAAGAAATTCAAAACGATTTATTAGACTGTATGCTTACTGTTTGCCAGAACCAAATAAAGAAGGAAATCTCAAATGCAAGTTTTGTAGCAGTGATAGCAGATGAAACTACTGATGTTTCATCTGCCTTCCAATTGGTTGTTGTTTTTAGATACATTATAGGTAACGGACAACCGGTTGAAAGATTCTGGGAATTCACTAATCCAGCTGGACATGATGCAGAATCTTTAGCTACGTGTATTCAAGCTACTTTGGAAAAAGTTATAGACAACCCAGAGAAACTGATATCGCAGAGTTACGACGGTGCAAGCGTGATGAGTGGTCAGCATGCAGGTGTTCAGGCTATAATTAAACGTACCTACAAGAATGCACATTTTGTGCATTGCTATGCACATCAGCTCAATTTAATTGTCAGCCAAGCAAGCAGTCAAAATCAACAAGTTCGAGTATTTTTTTCAAATCTAAGTGACATTACTAACTTTTTTAGTAACTCGCCACAAAGGATAGCTATTCTAGATGAAACTGTTAGAAGAAGGATACCTCATGGTTCAGCCACCAGGTGGAATTTCAAGAGTCGAACCGTCAATACAGTTTTTGAAAACAGGGAACAGTTAATTGAATGCATGGAAAAAATAGAGTCAACATCGAAAAAAGAAATAGCTATAAATCAAGCGGGGGCTATTCGGCGTATGTTACAAGACTCGGTATTCGTGTTTTGGCTTACAGTTTTTCACAATATTATGCCACATGTAGATGTGTTATACAACCAACTTCAGAAAACACAAACAGATGCGGCACTTATTCGAAAACATATTAACACTTTCCAGCAGACAATGGAAAACGAAAGGGAAAGAATGGACACAGTGACCATGACGATATCAGAAACAGAGGAAACATCTAGGAAAAGGAAGAGAGAAAATATTCACATTGCTCAGACTGTGGCAGCTAAAGAGATATGCGATGTTATCACAAATCAAGTAAAAGATAGATTTTCTTTTATAACTCACTACTCGGCTGTTTCTCTCCTCCAAGCGGAAAAATTTGCAGATTACGAGAAAAATTTTCCAAATCAGCTTCTTGAACAAACATCAGCGGTTTATCACACATTACAGAAAGATCGGCTGAAAACTGAACTAGGAGTAATTTACAGAAGACCAGATTTCCGAAATACGAATGGTGCCATCAGTCTTCTACAGTTTGTAATAGAAAATAACTTGGACAGTACTTTCTCGGAGACCTACAAACTGTTGCAAATTATTTCGACTATTCCCGTGACAACTGCTGAGGCTGAGAGATGTTTCTCAACTTTAAAACGAGTTAAGACATTTCTAAGGAGCACCATGACTGAGGAAAGACTGACTGCTCTAGCCATGCTCACAATTGAAAAACAATTGATCAATGACATGCCTACATTCACCGAAAATGTTATTGATTTATTTGCCTCAAAAAAAGACAGGCGGATTGACTTAATTTACAAAAATTGTACTTGAGTTATCAACATTCTGTTTTAATCTTTACTGTTGAAGTTAATTATTAAGCACTAGTGTAATAGAAATAATCTTCTTTTGTAGAAAGTAAAATGTGGGTGTATTTATCTTCATGTTGCCAAGGCCTTTGGCTGCATTGCCTAATATCGAACACTGGGGGCTGGGGCAACAGTAATTTAAATCTGGTTGTATTTCTCTATAAAGTGGAAGGTTCTTTAAATCAAGGAATATATATGTTTTCATAAATGTACATTCAACATTCTTATTATTTTGCAGCTTTAATTAATCATTTGGTTAATATATATATATGTTATTATATAATTTAACTGAGCACCATCATGTATATTTTAAGACTAGACATGGGCAGCCAGTAGTGTAGGCTCCTCCATTTGTGCACTGTCGCACATGAACATGGCTGTACTGAAGAGTATGCATTCATAGATTTAAGATTTCTGTGTCCACTATGAGGAACACAGTGAGCAATGCATGGTGAGGATATGGAAGACCACAGGCACAGTTCTTGTTAAGGCCAGAAGTGGCAGGGCAAGTAAAATATCAGAGAGGGCCAGAGGCAAAGGCAAAGGATGGTGAGAACGGTCAAAAACAGCCCACAGACCACCTCCAAAGACCTGTACTACTGGGAATATTGTTGAGGGTCTCATGGATTCCACTCAATATCAGCAGATACTTGAGAATAATGTTGAGGAATCAGTCACAAACTTCAGTTGAAGTTACCCCCAGGCCGGGGCTGGATATTTCAAGAAGACGATGACCAAAAACACCGCTGGTTCAAATGGGTGGGGCCATTTGAGGGGCGTGACTTTCACTAAGGGGTGTGGCTTTTAAAAATGGGTGTGGCTTGTTAAAGGGGCGTGGTTTTTAAAAAGGGGCATGGATTTTCAAAGGGGCGTGTCTTTCTAATAGGGGGAGGGTCTTGTGCACCCCCATCCTAAAAATTCACCAGCCGCCACTGCTCTCAACCATGTAACATATCTAAATGCTTTAACCAAAAATCACAAATGTATAAAAAGTTTAACCAAAAAGAGGTGGGAAATAAAAAAATAAAAAAAAGAGCACAGACATATTAGTCCTCAAGCAGGTAATGGGTTAACAAAGCTGTATAAACCAGCAAATCCTTAGGCAAATGTTGGGTGAACAAGCTTATCCTTAGGCATAGAATAAATAAATATGATATAAAAAACAATCTTCTGGCACGAAATTAGTTAATGAGCTGTTCCTCTGTCATAGACTGTAATTACTGAGCATGTGCATAAATTCGGAATTTGTTTGTGTAACAAATAATACAACTTCTCTCTCAGCTCAAGATTTTGCCACTCACTTCAATAACAAAGCCTCCAGAACGGTCAAGACCCACTTATTTCTACTTTTCAGACCACTGTTGTGCTATCCTTGGGGCTCTACTACTTTCGAGCCTGATGGTGCAGCAGAAAGCAGGAGTGGGTTAAATGTTTGGCTCATTTGAGAGTCTGAGCTCCCATTCAGACACTATATCTGGAACCACTCTCGTTATCTGGACATTATTTCACACCTCCATGAGGACTGTGTCACAAACGGACATCTAACATAAAAATTCTATAGTTCAGCCTCCAGTGCAAGTACAACAGTTAGCCTCCAGTGCAAGTACAACAGTTAGCCTCCAGTGCAAGTACAACAGTTAGCCTCCAGTGCAAGTACAACAGTTAGCCTCCAGTGCAAGTACAACAGTTTGCATTGACCTGCAGAAAGAACTTTTTTGAACGATTAATATTTTTTTGCTTACTAGAGATGGAGGGGGTATAGTATAATATATATTAATTTATCAATAGTACAACAAGATTAGTTCTGCTATCCCACATATACCTTATTTTGGTACAAGTGTGAGTGGTAAGACCAAGGTTGACCTGGTTATTAATGTTTAGTTTATTTTTATGTGTGGTAATACAATGTTTTGTTAAAATGTTAAAACAATATACCATATAGGTTCCAAATACTATAGGCATGTTGGGAAACTGGTAGCGGTCTACATATATATAGGAAAGGGGCAACCAACATATAGTAATTTCTCCTAACTTCCACATTGAGAATGCTTATAATGTACCCTACAGATTTTGTTGTATTCAGCTCTTTTAAGGAAAGAATATTGTTTCATGTTTTGAATAGGATGTGCTGGTAGGATTTGCTCAGGTCCATTTATTACATGTACTAGTTAATACATAAGATAAATGTGCTTACTAAATAGGATTTCATGGTTGGAATTTAACTATCTCCAACACCTTATTATGTTGACTCTGAGTGATGTACGCTGTTTTGCCCTGTGGTACACTTTTACTTTTTGACATACTAACCTGTTGTTGGATATAGGGCCCATATCCAATCAGCAGGGTTTCATGTTTATTTATATTGAAATCAAATATTTCTTAAGATATATCACTACCACAGATGATGGTTTATACCCCTAATCCATATCCTCATAGACACAGTGTTGTTGCAATTGTACTTTTGTCTTAAACTATTGAAAATTCTTCATGTATGTAATCCTATCTCTCCAACATCAAGCACTATCTTAAGGTCTCAGAATGATTTATACAACCTTCAAGCTTCCTCACTAAGATTCATTTTTCATTATATGCTCCATAAGACAAACTTCCAGAACTAAAATTCCTGGCGTTATTTAAACTTACCTTTAATCCTGCCCCACAACAACAATAACTTTGATGCCCCAAAGTCTAATGTTATTTATATTTATCGGCATAGGTTAATCAATTGTAAGTTCTCCCTAGTAAATCTTCTCTACCCCAAGTGTATAAGAATACTTGCAAAAACCACCACCCCCCCAACCCCCCCCCCCATAGAATTAATCTCCTAGATTAAGAGGGCTACATAAGCGGTTTCTCTTGTTCATACCACAACCCCAACTACTCTCTTAATATTTACTCTTACATAATACTATAGTGTTGACTCTACCTACTCTATTTAGATCAGCAGGACTGATCAATATTACTTGCCAGCTGAGTCTATAATCTTTAAATATTTCTCAGTTGCCTTCTTTAAAGCTACTAAGATCAAGATAGGGCCCCTAAGTGCCCTAATGTGCCAGTTTGAAGGCTTCACTATAGATTCTATTTGTAATTAAGGGAGTTTATATTCTATACTTTATCAGTACCTAGGAAGGCGATACTTTCTCGTTCCTTGTTCTCCTCTACATAGCAATCCATTAAAGTGTTGAGGCTCAAGAGTAGCCTCTTTGACTTGAGGAGTATGAACATACCCATCCCTACCAATAAATAAAAATGAGGATAATAGAGAGACGGCTAGATTACGAGTTTTGCGGTAAGCTGAAAAAGCAGCGTTAACAGGTCCTAACGCTGCTTTTTCACTACCGCTGGTATTACGAGTCTTGCAGGTAAAGGGGCACCGCACACTTTTTTGGCCTTTACCACAAACCGACTTACGTAAACTTCGTAAACCCTTTTTTCTATGGGACTTCCATAGCGCCAGTATTACGAGTCTGTCCTGGGAGGCCAAAAGGTGAGAGGTACACCCTCTACCTCCAAGATCCCCAACACATTTTAAAGTCAGTAGTTATGAGTTTTACACTACAACGCCGTAGAATAAAACTCATAACTAAAGTGCTAAAAAGTACACTAACACCCATAAACTACCTATTAACCCCTAAACCGAGGCCCTCCCGCATCGCAAACACTATAATAACATTTTTAACCCCTAATCTGCCGCTCCGGACATCACCGCCACTAGAATAAACATATTAACCCCTAAACCGCTGCACTCCTGCTGAATGAAGTGTTCTTGCTGAATGAATATCTCTTTAAGTGACGTCATCCAAGATGGCGTCCCTTAGATTCTGACTGGCTGATAGAATTCTATCAGCCAATCGGAATTAAGGTAGAAAAAATCCTATTGGCTGATTGGATCAGCCAATAGGATTGAGCTTGCATTCCATTGGCTGATTGGAACAGCCAATAGAATGTGAGCTCAATCCTATTGGCTGATTGGATCAGCCAATAGGATTGAAGTTCATGATGGATGACGTCACTTAAAGAGATATTCATTCAGCAAGAAGACTTCGTTGGAAGAGGATGCTCCGCGTTGGATGTCTTGAAGATGGACCCGCTCCGCACCGGAAGGATTAAGATAGAAGATTCTGCCTGGATGAAGACTTCTGCCCGTCTGGTGGACCACTTCTGCCGGCTTCGTTGAGGACATCTTGCCGCTTGGATGAAGACTTCTCTTCTTAAGTGAATCTTCTGGGATTTTTTTAAGGGTGTATTGGGTGGGTTTATTTTTTAGGTTAGGGCTTTGGGCCTGCAATAGAGCTAAATGCCCTTTTAAGGGCAATGCCCATACAAATGCCCTTTTCAGGGCAATGGGGAGCTTAGGTTTTTTTAGTTAGTATTTTATTTGGGGGGTTGGTTGTGTGGGTGGTGGGTTTTACTGTTGGGGGGTGTTTGTATTTTTTTTACAAGAAAAAGAGCTGATTTCTTTGGGGCAATACCCCGCAAAAGGCCCTTTTAAGGGCTATTGGTAGTTTCGTTTAGGCTAGAGTTTTTTATTTTGGGGGGCTTTTTTATTTTGATAGGGCTATTAGATTAGTTGTAATTAGTTTAAAGATCTGTAATTTGTTTTTGTTTTTCTGTAATTTAGTGTTTTTCTTTGTGATTTAGCTAATTTAATTTAATTTATTGAATTGTATTTAATGTAGGTAATTTATTTAATTGTAGTGTAGTGTTAGGTGTTAGTGTAACTTAGGTTAGGTTTTATTTTACAGGTAAATTTGTATTTATTTTAGCTAGGTAGTTATTAAATAGTTAAAAGTTAACTACCTAGTTAAAATAAATACAAACTTGCCTGTAAAATAAAAATAAACCCTAAGCTAGCTACAATGTAACTATTAGTTATATTGTAGCTAGCTTAGGGTTTATTTTATAGGTAAGTATTTAGTTTTAAATAGGAATAATGTAGGTAATGATAGTAATTTTATTTATATTTATTTAAATTATATTTCAATTAAGGGGTGTTAGGGTTAGGGTTAGACTTAGGTTTAGGGGTTAATAATTTTAATATAGTGGCGGCGACGTGGGCGGCAGATTAGGGTTTAATAAGTGTAGGTAGGTTGCGGCAACATTGGGGATGGCAGATTAGGGGTTAATAAATATAATGTAGGTGTTGGCGATGTTGGGGGCAGCAGATTAGGGGTTAATAAGTATAATGTAGGTGGCGGCGATGTCCGGAGTGGCAGATTAGGGGTTAATAAGAATACTGTAGGTGTCGGCGATGTCGGGGGCGACAGATTAGGGGTTAATAAGTGTAAGATTAGGGGTGTTTAGACTCGGGGTTCATGTTAGGGTGTTAGGTGTAAACATAAAATGTATTTCCCCATAGGAATCAATGGGGCTGCGTTACTGAGTTTTACGCTGCTTTTTGGCAGGTGTTAGACTTTTTCTCAGCCGGCTCTCCCCATTGATGTCTATGGGGAAATCGTGCACGAGCACGTACGACCAGCTCACCGCTGACTTAAGCAGCGCTAGTATTGGAGAACGGTATGGAGCTCAATTTTGCTCTACGCTCACTTCTTGCCTTTTAACGCCGGGTTTGTAAAAACCTGTAATACCAGCGCTGTAGGGAAGTGAGCGGTGACAATAACGTACAAGTAAGTACCGCACCCCTCATAATGCAAAACTCATAATCTCGCCGTAATTGCGTACAGTCTATACATAGTTGCTCCTTGTGTAGGTGAATATCTGTAATACTGTCAAGAAACATTACTGTTTACTTTTTAATTGCTTCCTCGTATGTACACCTATATAAACCTACAGTCTTATATGTATACAATTTACTGTGATATACGAGTTGACATTTATGTAAACTTATCTGTCCTGCATTATACTTGTAAATATAAGATAATCCTCAATAAAAATATTTAAAAAAAAAACAAACAAAAAAACATTGTTAAGTATAAATAAAGTTGCGCGGTGACGTCATCACGTTATTGCACGTGATGTCACCACGCAAAATGGGAAGCCCCGGCAATGCCTGTCACTCTACAGGCACGATCGCCGGGGTAGGAGCGGGTGGGAGCCCCCAGATCTCCCTCAAGGTGGGAGAGTGCTAGTGACGGCTCTGAGCCGTCAGCACCAGAGTGGGAAAATCTGTGACGGTTCAGAGCCGTCATTAGCACTCTAAGGGTTAAAAACATCTCTAAAATTAGACTTTTCCTTACACAAGACACAACTAAAATTTTAATCCACTCTCTCATCCTTTCCCATCTCTACTACTGCAACTCCACCCTCTCTGATCTACCTAGCTGCCGCCTAGCTCCTTTACAATCCATAATGAATGCCTCTGCCAGGCTCATCTTCCTTACACATCGCTCTTCATCTGCTGCACCTCTCTGCAAATCCCTTCACTGGCTTCCTCTTGCCTCCAGGATTAAACACAAAATCCTCACTCTGACATACAAAACCCTCAACTGCTCTGCTCCCCCCTACATTTCAGACCTTGTCTCCAGATACTCTCCCTCCCGTCCCCTTCCCTCACAATCTTGTACTCTCCACCTCTCTTGTTATGTCCTCACATTCCCGTTTACAGGACTTCTCCAGACTGGCCCCCATCTTGTGGAACTCCCTGCCTCGCTCCACAAGACTCTCCCCTAGTTTTAACAACTTCAAGCGCTCTACTATTCAGGGATGCATACAACCTACACCAACCTTTCCTAACTCCATTGCTTTCCCCTTGAACCCCTTAGAATATAAGCCTATGGGCCCAGCTGTTTGCAGATCGCCTTCATAAGAGCCGACTACAACAGTGCAACTCTTGGCAGGGCCCTCTACCCATTTTATCCCTACAAAAGCTATCCTGTACACCGACTATGTTTATAGCGCTGCAGAATCTGTTGGCGCTCTGCAAATACCTGTTAATAATAATAATAATCACTTCCTGTGGGAGGAGCAAGGAGGAAGGTGTGTAGGCTCTGAGCTCCTGTGAAACCGGAGCTAAGCTTAACATCCGACACCCCGCCACGAAGCCCTATTGCCGGGGTGAAAGATTTACCCGGCCTGGGGGACAGCAAAGAGTGGCATTAGGAAGTCACTGCACCCTAAGCTTAAACGTATTTCATCTGCTAAGACAGAGAACTAAAAGCCCACCGGAGAACAAAAACAGATAGCCGCCAGTACAGACTGTGATAATTACCCTGGGTAAGGGTGGCATCGGGAGCAGGAGCTCTGAGGAGCAGTGGAGGATCCAGTGTGAGAGACTGCCCGGAGTACTATCGGCAACAACAGACCGGGAAGCGGCTGAACACCCCCCCATACCGGTAAGACGGCCAGCAGTGATGACGTCATGAGTGCCTGATGCCGCAGCAGCGGGGAACAGCCGCACGAGAGCGCAGGTGAAAGCTGTACTGCTCGCAGTAAAAAACATCGGAGGATTTACAGCAAAGGCCCCCCGGGTGGGGTAAAGCTTAGACGGAACCGGCAAGTGAGTGGTCGTGAAGCAATGGGGGGGTAAGTAAGTAAGCAAGCAAATGTCTGAATGCACGAGAGTTGGGTACAAAGTGAAAGAAGGACATTGACGTGGATTTTGGCCGGGGGTGTTAATGATGATACACAGAGCATAAGAGAGGCCTAGTACGATAAATCACCTAAACCTAGACGGGTGGCTGGTATTTGTAACGAGAGAGTGAAAAAGTACATTGGGAGACTTTAAACACCTAACAGTTACCTCTAGGATATATGGTTTTATGGTGCACCCCTCTGTCTTAGACTTGCTACCTTGGTAAAGTACTGCCAGCAAAACAAGACAAGATTGGCGCTCACGGTTCAAACAGAGTAAGCAGGAATATCGGGATAGAGGCTACTGGGGACAAAACGCTGCAGTATTAAGCTATAGCACAGGAGTGTTAAATATCTATACCTTGGATGGGTTAAAGTGAACTGTGTAAAGGTGTCAGCAGAAAAAGGACTGTGACTTTCCCTAATCCTGAGACAATATTCCTTTATGTGGCTGAGGGATGATGACAGCCCAGAACTGAACTAAAATGCTTAAATTAGTATAGCTAACTAGCAAATGTTTTCAGCAAGATTGTACTTACAGTGCACTTATTTTTGGCAAGAGACGACAAGACTAGAATAAGCCAAAAGCAATTGGAGCAGAGAGCCTGATTATAGTCGCCATATTGTGATGCTAAAATGGATATGTAAATGGTATAGATAAAGTGGAAATTACATTGGTGTGGTTTGTAAGGGGAATATAGTCAATATTTACCACAGAATTAGTCTCCTGGGTCAATAGAAAGAACTAAGATAGAGCGTAGTGGATTCACTGTAGTATTGTGACAAATAGCAGAAAGAATAGAACAGGTTGTATTTGACCAAGAAGGGTATTCAGGAGGCTGACTCCAAGTAATCGGTACTCTGAGGTATTTTGAGTAAAACTTTTTCAGATGATTGTATAATATCTACTTTTCAAGCTATCTGAGAATTGTCCTTTTCTGGTTTTAATAACAGAGTGCAAGTAAATATAGTTGGGATTAAGAGATAAACACATAAATGGAAAAATATATTACAAACACAAAAAATAGATCGCCAGCAATGCCACTGAAAAAGGATAAAAAACAGAAAGCACAAAATGAAATTAGCATAGAATCTAATATTCAGAGCCCAGAAAGAAATCCAGAAACACAGCTTACTATAAATCAATTAGCAGAGTTAATTTTACCTCAATTCGAAATGGTGAAAAAAGAGATTTCAGAATTATTACAGGAAATTAGACAATTTTCTATCAGAATAACGGAGGTAGAAAATAGGGTGTCTGAGGTAGAGGATAAACAAAGCATACAAGAAGCAATAGTGGCTAGGCACACAGATAAAATCAATGCACTACAGTCAAAAATAGAAGATTTGGAGGACAGGTCACGGCGGAGCAATATCCGTATAGTTGGTCTGCCCGAAACTAATGGACAGGAAGATTTACTAACTTTCGGTGCAGTCACATTGCCAAACCTATTAGGAATGCAATCAGATAAGGGGGCTCTGCAGGTGGAGAGAGCACATAGGATTGGATCACTCAGACAACCCAGGGAGAGCAATTCTAGGCCAAGAGTAATTATTATCAAATATTTGAACTTTCAGGACAAAGTTAGCATAATGTACCACTATAGGAAATTGAGAACACTGCAGATAGGTGGCAAACCAATCCTGATTTTTCAGGACTTCTCGATGGAGACATCGGGGAGAAGGCGAGCTATGGCACCGTATTGTACAGGGCTTATAAAAGCCGGCTTAAGAGCCACTATGAGATATCCAGCTAAAATTACGGTCTTAGGGATAGACGGTGTCACAGCACTTAACACGGTGGAAGAAGCAAAAACTTTTTGCGCCGAGAATAATATAGAATTGTAATGGTAATAGATGGAAAGCTCTACATGGGTGGTCGAAAATGCAGAGATTAAGGGAGGGAGAGCAGAGAAATGGATGCAGTTGGGGGAGGTGGGGGGGTGGGGGGGCTGGGCGACGGGAGACACACTTTTCTTTTTTTTATTTATTTATTTTTTTTTTCTTTTTTTCTTTTTTTTTTTCTTTTTCGTTTTGTGTCTTGTGGTTATCAAAAATAGATTAGTAAAGGATGAGTGGATCACTTAATTTTGTATCATGGAATGTGGGAGGGATAACCTCCCCCATCAAACGTAAGAATATCTTTAAAGTACTGAAGAAACAGAAACCAGACATTATATTCCTCCAGGAATTACATTTAAAAGCTCACGAAATAGATAAGTTAAGAACTAACTGGCTTACAGAAATTATTGCCACCCCATGTACAACATGTAAGTGTGGGGTAGCAATATTATTTAATAGAAGCCTGGATTATGAGATATTAAAAACTAAATTGGACCCGCAGGGCAGATTTATTATTATGCAAGTTAAAATTGATGAAATAATCTGGACCCTGTGTAATATATACGCACCCAACACATTTGAAAGGAAGTTTTGGCAACAGATAATAAAGGAGTTGACACCGAATCTAGGTCAGAATTTGATTATTGCAGGGGACATGAACACAACACCATACCCTGACAGCGATAGATCTAAGATCGGTCACAGACAGACATATCAGAGAGAGGCAAGAATTTTTCGTAATGTTTTAAAATGTATCAAAGTCCAAGATATTTGGCGACTGCAGCACCCAGACGAACGGTCTTATACGTGTGAATCTAAGTCGTATAGATGCTTTTCAAGAATAGACATGTTCTTAATAGATGAACACCTCTTAAAATATGAGATTAATACACAAATAGAAGAGATAATATTGTCCGACCACGCAATAATTAGTTGTAAGATATTAACTCAGGACAAGGCGAGTAATAAGACAAACACTTTTAGATTCCCCGGATATATGTCTAAAAATACGAAATTTGTCAATTGGGTCTCAAATAAATGGAAAGAGTATATTGCAATGAACAGAGAGTATGAGGAGAAGTTAGAGATTTTGTGGGAGGCTGGTAAAGCGGTCATGCGCGGCGAGATAAAGGCGTATATGGTCAAGTTAAATCGTAAAAACAAGGCCAGGGAAGTGCAGTTGGCAAATCAAGTCAGAAAATCATATACAAGGTACCTAAATAGCCTAATCGGGATAAGTGGGACAAATATGCATATGCCAAAACAGAAAGAGAACAGTTTATGAAAGAAAAATGGGCTAATGAGGAGGCAAAGTGCAGGGCGAGATTTCAAGGACTACAGGGTATTTCGGCAAAACATTTGGGCAAAATAACTAAGTTTCGTAAGAAATGTAATATAATTTCTACAATTAAGGAAGGCACGGACCTGTATACTAGTCCTACAGCAATAAGAGAAAGATTCCTACAATATTATCAGAAGATATACATGAAGGAGGAAATAAATAAGGAAGACAGGCAACAATTCTGGGAACAGATAAAGATCCCTAAAGTTACCCCCGTAGCATTACAACAAATAAATGCATTAATTTCTGAAGGGGAGGTGTTAAGAGCGATTCAAAAAGCTAAATCAGGAAAAGCTCCTGGGCCAGACGGCCTTTCGGCCGAATTTTATAAGATGACGGCAGAAACAATAATAGGGACGTTAACTAAACTATACAACGGATATTATCTTAAGAATGACATGAAATCTCCATATTTTTCAGACGCAATTATATCATTAATATATAAAAAGGGGAAAGACGCTACAAACTTGTCATCATATCGGCCCATCTCATTATTAAATCATGACTATAAGATATTAATGTCAATAATAGCAGACAGATTAAAGAAAGTAATACCAGATTTGATACACACAGATCAGGCTGGGTTCATAGCAGGCAGGAATTCTGTTCGTAACATGAGGAGAGTGTTAGCAATGGTGGATCATTTTTATTGGGTTGGACAGGACACCCTAGGGAAGAGAAAGAATCAGACGGATAAAGATATCGCATTAATAACAATAGACGCTGAGAAGGCATTTGATTCAATAGGGTGGGACCATCTTTTTGTATCTTTGGAGAAGTTTGGATTCTCGGGTGCCCTGCTCAATCTGATCAAAATGATTTACAAGAAACCTAAATCACAGCTGCTAATCAATGGGGAATTATCTACGCCAATAATCCTCGAAAGAGGTACGCGTCAAGGGTGCCCGCTCTCCCCTTTACTATTTGATATAGCGCTCGAACCTCTGGCGATATATATAAGACATAAATTAGTACCAGTTAAGATAGGGGCAGAAAGTATGACGATCTCACTTTATGCGGATGACATTTTATTTTTTGTGCATGACACAGCTACCAGCATCCCACAACTTTTACAATCAATCAAGACATTTAGTTAATTTACAGGGTACAAAATAAACCCCGCAAAATCTGAAATTTTATGGATAAAAAAAACTAAGTCGAGTCAAAATACAATTTTTAAAGAGGTGCAGTTCATCAATTACCTAGGGATCAAAATTGGGAGGAACCCAGGGGAGTGGTACCAGTTGAATTATAAAGAATTATTTGATAATATGGAAGCAGAAATAGGAAAGTGGAACCTGTATTATTTATCAGTATCTGCGCGCATAATCTTGATAAAAACAATTTTTTTCCCCAAAATATTATTTCGTCTTCAGAACTTACCGTTAGTGATTAAGAAGAAAGATATTGATATATATAATAGAGTAAGTTCAAGGTTTATATGGGGTAAACGGAAGGCACGTATATCAATAGAAAAATTGAGTTATGCAAAAAAACATGGCGGATTCGCTTTCCCTAACATCAGGTACTATAATTATGCCACTCTGATCAAATTCAGATTAGATTGGCTGACTGAGTCAGAATATGTTACTCATTATAAAGTAGAAACTGAGATAGTCAAACCTTTTAATCTGAAAGCAATATTACACTGCCCATATAAGAACCTAGCAAGTAATGTGGCGAATTTAGTAACATTTACTAACATAATTTGGGCATGGCAAAAATATTGTCATATAATGGGACAAGAGTACCAGGTGTCAACACTGTTGCCGATTGTTGGGTGCGTGGATTTTCCACCAGGGTTACATAATAGGATTTTTAGTGAGTGGCAAAGCAGAGGTCTGAAATATTTTTCACAAATTAAAATGGGCACGGAAGGGCCTCTACGGACCTTTGAGAGTCTGATGGCAGAATATAATATACCCGCTAAACAGTTTTATGCATATTTACAAGTAAGACACTACATAGAAACGTGCAACAGGAGATTTGGAACGGATTGGAGCCAATCTATGTTGGAGTCAGGTCTAAAAATATATCAGGCAGGGATACGCTCGTTAGCGATATGGTATCAGAATATAATACAGAAATTAGGAATGGCACAAGTAAATCTGAGCATGGAAAAATTTCTAAGATATTTTCCCTGTATGCAAAGCGAAGATATAATAGATAGTATCAAGAGGACTGAGGAAGCCACGGATAAAATCAGTTGGCGGGAGACACAGGCAAAACTGATAAATAATTTTTACTTGACCCCAGAGAGAGTTAGTGGTTGGGATAGGGCAGTTTTAATTAGCTGCTATAAATGTAATCACGTAAAAGCAAATTTAATGCACTGTTTATGGAGTTGTCCGAAAATACAGCAATTTTGGTTGAAAATACAGTTTTGGCTTAACAAATTCTTAGCTGATCAAATAAAATTGGAAGCAAAACATATATTTTTTCTTTATCAGACTGAGAATATAGGGGATAAAAATCTTACAAACTTAGCCATCTTGTTAACACGTAGTCTTATCTTTCAGAAATGGAAACAGAAAAAGGTGCCAAGTATGAAGGAATTTATAAACAGCATGAAATTTCAGGTGATAGTGGAGAGGCAGGATTTGAAAAATACTGAGAAACATTATAAAAGGTACTTTAGCAAGTGGAAAAATTATATTGAGTCATGGCCAAGGCCGCTGCAGCAGCAGTTCCTGGATTCCTTGCAAAGCTCAGTCCCTTTTTTAAATCTAGTTGTAGCAGGAATTTTGCCGTCAAACTGGGTGGAGAGATAAGGAGATCCATTTTTTTTTTTTTTTTTGTTTCTTGTCGCCTTTTGCCCCCCCCCCCTCCCCTCTCTTCTTATTATTTGTAGAAAATGGGTACCTCACGAAAAAAGTATGGGAGGGGTGGGGCCGCAGAGACTAGTAGGAGAGAGGAGTTACAGAGAAAGTAGTACTAATTGATCAGACTGAACAGAGGTAGGATGTGAGAGAAGCAATGGACATACGAGGAGTATCTTGAGCATCCGAGAGGATGAAGATAAGAATATCAGATTTGAGGTATTAGTCAGTAGACACAGTAGGCAGGAGAAGAAGGTTAAGAAGCCACTTAGCAGAGAAATTAAGGAAATAGTATCTTTCTCTTATATGTGAGATAGGGTGAAGGTTCTAGAGGCATGGTTAGGTGCCGAAATTGTTGTGAAAATTTTTTGGTTTGTGGATTAATGACTAGTGAAATGTTGGAAAAATACTTGAAGTGATTTATTGTCGTTTATTTGTTGGTTTTCAAAAATGTAATGTTAAATTATTACAATATAAATGAGGGAATATGAGAATGGTAGAATTTAATACAATAACGGATGGAAATGTTTCAATATAGAGCTGCGTCTCCAAACACTTGTAATATCTGAGTGAATTTCCAATAAAACATTTGAAAACCAAAAAAAAAAATAAAAAAATAATAATAATAATAATAATTAATAACATGGAATGTCGCGTTTTGCCATCTTCTGCGCCAGATATATTAGCGCTAAAGTGCAACACACAAATATCTGTGCTTTGCATTTTGACACATATATCCAGGACCAAAAGTAGCCATATGCCGCCGCTGCTGCCCGCAGCCATATTCGGTTTTTGCTTATAAAATGAATGCTGAATTCTGCATTTGTGCACATGCCTAGTAATTATAGTTGTCACCTGTCTTCCACAAAAATACTGGACCATATGTAGGTGTCTGGTCACAATGCTATGTGTGGTCACATGATGCCCTCTAAAAGCCCCCACTCTTGATCCCAACATGTATATTTTCCATAGCTGAGCAGTCATTTTACCCCTTGGCTGCCAGTAGCATACAAATAAAAAAAAATGATTACAGTACTGATTTGATATCCTTGACTACTCCTCACTTATTTCTGCTCCATAACTGCAATGCATAGGAGGCCTTTTACATTTAGCTTAAACATTGGCCATTTAAATGTCCAGTATTTTTGTAAAGATTTTACTAGACAGTCGGCTAAAATACTGGACTGTCCAGTTGAATACGGGACACCTGGCAGACCTACTACCATGTCTATCCTTTCTAGCAGCTAATGATAACAACAAATAATAATAACAATATAGCCCTGTAACGTTATTGCCAGCAGATCCGCTGGCAATAGCTGGTTTATTATCCCCATGACCAAGAGACACACAGATATACACTTTCACACACACTGACAGTGCAGAGGAAGAAGGAACAAATCACTTAGTAATCAGTGTTCATAGCTCGCCTGCTCTCCGCAGATGTGCTGCTGGATTTTATTACCTTATTACCTTGAAGTCACACCATAACCTTGCAGGCGACTGAAATCTATAAAGAAGTGAAGTCACAGACGAAGCGAGCTAGGGCCTACTAATGAAAAATCCCTGCTGCACATAAAGCAGGGAGGTTCAATCTCACCCAGGACATACTTGAAAATGGGAGAAATCTCAATGTATCCTTCCTGGTAAAATATTTTATAAATAAATAAATATATAGTGGTATATGAAGGGACAGTAAATTTGCTGAGATTGTAAAAAAATGTATAATAATATATTATGTGTAATGAAAACAAAAACTATCAGCATTTATTTTGCTCCCTTTTCATGTGATTTCATACCTCTCAACATTTGTAGCTAGGTATTAGGGACTTGGTTGAGGTGGATAGTGGGCTGCATAATGCATATGTATGGGCAGTCAGTGGGTGTGTATGGCCAGTTTGTGGACATGTCTATGGGTGGCACTAAGGGAAATTCTCAAATAGGGACAGTTGGGAGGTCTGTAATTTAACACTGCAAATTGTGGGTTTTCTAATTCTGAGAATTAGAAGTAAACACTGCAGACTTCTCAAGTCTAACCCTGTTAAAGTTTTTCTAATATATTAACCGTGGTTTGCTGTGTCTGTTCTAGAAACAATTCAGGATTGGCTCCTCCAAACAAGTCAAAAAATAGGAAAGTTTGGCTACTGAAAAAAACAAATGCAGCAAACATGGTGTTAATATATTCAGAAAATATCTACACTTGGTAAGCATGTTTATTAATTGAAAGGCTACAAAAGAGTTTTGTAAATACTGCCTGATTTGTGTCCCTATAATAAGAAAGGAACAATGCAGATAATAAAGGCTTTTAATACATTGAAGATATAAAAAAGTTTGTGTGTGACATTTATAGAGTTTACAATTATTAAGAATATTTTTTGTCAGAAATAATCTAAACTACATATAACTTTAAGTAAATGATGCAACACTTCTGCTTTACTAAAAAAAGACTGTTCCCCTTTTCTGATAGACTAGCCAAAAAAAGAAAAAAAAAACACATTTCCACATACACAAATAAGGTGATATGTATAACAAGTTAGATTAATTCAGTCCTAGCAATGAAATGTGCCACATCTGCATTTTTGGCTTAAAAGCAGCATTGAAGTTTTGATGGTTTAATTGTATTCAAAGCGTCTGCAGGAACACCAATTCAAATGGGCTGCTCTCTTTTTCTTACACACCCGTTGAGGGGTTGATTTCTGCTGCTGCTGCTGAATCTTATTTATTAACGGCTAGATTACGAGTTTTGTGGTAACAGGGGTGCGGTACTAACAAGCAATTTATGCTCACTGCTTACTTACAGACAGCGCTGGTATTACGGGTTTTTACAAACCCGGCGTTAAAAGACAAGAAGTGAGCGTTGAGCAAAATTTTGTTCCACATCTCACTCCAATACCAGCGCTGCTTAAGTCAGCGGTGAGCTGGTGTAACATGCTCGTGCACGATTTCCCCACAGCAATCAACGGGGAGAGCCGGCTGAAAAAAAGTCTAACACCTGCAAAAAAGCAGTGTAAATCTCAGTAACGCAGCCCCATTGATTCCTATGGGGAAACTAAATTTATGTTTACACCTAACATCCTAACATGAACCCTCAATTCTAGACACCTGCATTATATTATTAACCCCTAATCTGCCGCTCCGGACACCGTCGCCACCTACATTATACTTATTAACCCCTAATCTGCTGCCCCCAACATCGCCAACACCTACATTATATTTATTAACCCCTAATCTGCCGCCCCCAATGTCGCCGCCACTATAATAAACATATTAACCCCTAAACCTGTCTAACCCTAACTCTAACACCCCCTAACTTAAATATAATTTAAATAAATCTAAATAAATATAACTATCATTAACTAAATAATTCCTATTTAAAACTAAATACCTATAAAATAAACCCTAAGCTAGCTACAATATAACTAATAGTTACATTGTATCTAGCTTAGGTTTATTTTTATTTTACAGGCAAGTTTGTATTTATTTTAACTAGGTAGAATAGTTACTAAATAGTTATTAACTATTTAATAAACTACCTAGTTAAAATAAATACAAAAGTACCTGTAAAATAAAACCTAACCTAAGTTACAATTACACCTAACACTACACTATAATTAAATTAATTCCCTAAATTAAATACAATTAAATACAATTAAATAAAATTAAATAAAATTATCTAAAGTACAAAAACAAACACTAAATTACAGAAAATAATAAACAAATTACAAGATTTTTAAACTAATTACACCTAATCTAATCCCCCTAACAAAATAAAAAAGCCCCCCAAAATAAAAAAAAGTCCTACCCTACACTAAATTACAAATAGCCCTTAAAAGGGCCTTTTGCGGGGCATTGCCCCAAAGTAATCAGCTCTTTTACCTGTAAAAAAAATTACAAATCCCCCCAACATTAAAACCCACCACCCACACAACCAACCCTACTCTAAAACCCACCCAATACCGCCTTAAAAAAACCTAACACTAACCCCTTGAAGATCACCTTACCGAGAGAAGTCTTCACCCAACCGGGCCGAAGTCCTCAACGAATCCGGCAGAAGTGGTCCTCCAGACAGGCAGAAGTGGTCCTCCAGACGGGCAGAAGTCTTCATCCAGACGGCATCTTCTATCTTCATCCATATGGCGCGGAGCAGTTCCATCTTCAAGACATCCGACGCAGAGCATCCTCTTCTTTCCACGGCGACTGAAGAATGAAGGTTCCTTTAAGTGACGTCATCCAAGATGGCGTCCCTTCAATTCCGATTGGCTGATAGAATTCTATCAGCCAATCAGAATTAAGGTAGAAAAAATCCTATTGGCTGATGCAATCAGCCAATAGGATTGAGCTAGCATTCTATTGACTGTTCCAATCAGCCAATAGAATGCAAGCTCCCTCCTATTGGCTGATTGGATCAGCCAATAGGATTGAACTTCAATCCTATTGGCTGATTGCATCAGCCAATAGGATTTTTTCTACCTTAATTCCGATTGGCTGATAGAATTCTATCAGCCAATCGGAATTGAAGGGACGCCATCTTGGATGACTTCACTTAAAGGAACCTTCATTCGTCGTTAGCCATGGAAAGAAGAGGATGCTCCGTGTCAGATGTCTTGAAGATGGACCCGCTCCGCGCCGGATGGATGAAGATAGAAGATGCCATCTGGATGAAGACTTCTGCCCATCTGGAGGACCACGGCCCTGTTGGGTGAAGACTTCTCCCGGTAAGGTGATCTTCAAGGGGTTAGTGTTAGTTTTTTTTAAGGGGGTATTGGGTGGGTTTTAGAGTAGGGTTGGTTGTGTGGGTGGTGGGTTTTAATGTTGGGGGGGATTCGTAATTTTTTTTACAGGTAAAAGAGCTGATTACTTTGGGGCAATGCCCCACAAAAGGCCCTTTTAAGGGCTATTTGTAATTTAGTGTAGGGTAGGGCTTTTTTATTTTAGGGGCTGGGGTTTATTTTGTTAGGGGGATTAGATTAGGTGTAAATAGTTTAAAAATCTTGTAATTTGTTTATTATTTTCTGTAATTTAGTGTTTGTTTTTGTTGTACTTTAGATAATTTTATTTAATTATATTTAATTGTATTTAATTTAGGGAATTAATTTAATTATAGTGTAGTGTTAGGTGTAATTGTAACTTAGGTTAGGTTTTATTTTACAGGTACTTTTGTATTTATTTTATCTAGGTAGTTATTAAATAGTTAATAATTATTTAGTAACTATTCTACCTAGTTAAAATAAATACAAACTTGCCTGTAAAATAAAAATAAACCTAAACTAGATACAATGTAACTATTAGTTATATTGTAGCTAGCTTAGGGTTTATTTTATAGGTAAGTATTTAGTTTTAAATAGGAATTATTTAGTTAATGATAGTCATTTTTATTTAGATTTCTTTTAATTACCGTATATTTAAGTTAGGGGGTGTTAGGGTTAGACTTAGATTTAGGGGTTAATAACTTTAATATAGTTGCAGCAGATTAGGGGTTAATAAATGTAGGTAGGTGTCGGTGATGTTAGGGACGGAAGATTAGGGGTTAATAATATTTAACTAGTGTTTGCGATGTGGGAGTGCGGCGGTTTAGGGGTTAATATATTTAGTCTTGACAGGAGAGGGTCTACCGCTCACTTTTTGTCAGACTCGTAATACCGGCGCTATGCAAGTCCCATTGAAAAAAGAGGATACGCAATTTACGTAAGTGGATTTGCGGTATTTCCAAGTCTGGCCAAAAAAGTGAGCGGTGAGCCTGCACCTGCAAAACTCATAATACCAGCGGCCGTTAAAAAGCAGCGTTAGGACCGCCTAACGCTGCTTTTTAAGCCTAACACACAACTCGTAATCTAGCCGATAGCTTTTTATAGAATTTTCAATACAGATGGCGCTTTCAATAGGTAACAACAGCTATTTCTAAAGGCAAAAGAAAGGTAATGGAGCTATTTGTAAACAATTTAATTTGAGGTGACCCACTTGACTGCCAGAAGTAAACACCCAGAAATAATTGAACACCCCCATGGTTGCCTGTTACACATATAATAGAAAATGCACGGTGTAAATCCTTTTTGAGCCATATTTCTAATGCATAAATGCCCAGAAGACCCTTTACATTTAGATGACATTGATCTTTAAGTGTCCAGTATTTTTGTACAGATTGTACTGAACAGCCTGCTAAAATACTGGACACCCTATTCTTATGGTTCAGATCAACTATAATTAATATAAAATTGATACAGACATAAAGGTTTCTAAATGTGTGGACTCTACTATTAAATAATGGCAGACCTAGCACCTGTAGTTTCTTAGCTACAATGCACAATTACATATGCTAATTAGTATGGCTGGTAACCCCAGAGGAAATCACATGACATGATCTTGAGGCTCTGTCGATATTACGAGACCAAAGCAGTTCATGTTATTTTAATAATCTATTCCCAACATATAAGCACCGGAAAACCAGGATTTATAATGGGAGTTTTGTTAGAACTTTAAGGGACAGTAATCACCTTGTAATTACAAGACATTTCTGTTACCGTCCTACAGAATAACATTTCAGCCAAGTGTAAACATTTGTTTAACAAAATAAAATATTGTTAACTGTAATTGGTTTTTAATAGAAAAACCACACCCAACACTCGTCTTATTTGGAGGAGCCAAATATGTTTGAGTCGGCAGATAACAAGGCTAATCATTGCCATTAAGTTAGTATAAAGTTAATTGTTTTGTAGTTGTTATCTATTAATGCCAATTAGGAAAATATTTGATGCAGAGTTAGCTCTGAAAAGTCAACAGGATGCAGTTCCAACTCAATGTATAATTTTCAGAGCAAAATTACATGAAAAGGGACAAAACAAATAATGAGTAGATTACAAATGGTTTTATTATGCATAATTAAACATCTTATGTTAAAGCTACACTAATAACTTAACTAAAGGATAAACTGACAGTCATGGTATGATGTTATGCCTGGTTGTCATGGTGACAGCCTTAGTGGAGTGGCTTATGTGATGCAGCAGTTAGGTCACAAAACCAACTGACAACACAAAGCCACCACCCTTATAACTGCTGTTCACTTTACTAGAGTTGCCAGACGAATCCTGCTGAGCTTCAATAATTACTTACATGTAAATATTAGTTATCTACTATCTTTATTTCATAGCCAGCACATTACTGTACAGCTAGTGCTTTACAGCCAAAGCTCTGTATATGTGCTGGTATGAAGAACAGTGACTATGTCCAACACAATGCAAATGGCATCTGGTGGGAGCTGCAAGTATGAACACCAATTACTACAGGTAGTGTTACCATGATCACCCCAACTCAGTAACTGAATAATACTAAGTCACATTTATATACATTGTAAAATAATGCAGATAAATGACAGAAGTAATGGCTTAAACTTTGTAGGTTCCTATGGGCACCAGTACTCTGAGACAAAACATAGCATACAAACTGTATGTAATAATGATCAATATTATCTTCACACTTTAATTTAAAAATACGTATAATTTAACAAATATTTTAATTTAAAAAAATAATTATTTTAAACATAATTATAGCATTATAAGTATTATAGCCATAACTGTAGGACACGCCAATGCCTTTCTGAGCGTCCTCTACATATCTTTATAAGACTTGCAGCTGGCAGGAAAGGCTTTAAACCAGCTTTAATGATGGTAAGAATTATTGCATCATTAGTCTGCAAATGCTCTAAAGCAAGGACTTCTAGTAAAGGCCTAAAAAATAAACCACAAGGCATGGGGCTGCAATTTATACTCTGCAAACTCACTGGTGCTGGGACCCTCATTAAACACTGTACTGTAAGGTGCAGCATCTGATGCAGCTTTTTCTTCAGCTTCACCTGAATGAAGAAAAGTCAACTGGTGATCTAAAATAAATTTAGATAAGACTGATGTGCAGCTGGCCAGCAGTATACGCGCTAATGGCCGCTGTTCTCATACTGCAAACTCATTGGTGCCGAGACCCTCATTAAACACTGTACTGTAAGGTGCCACATCTGATGCAGCTGTTCTTCAGCTTGACCCAGATGAAGAAAATTTGACTGGCGACCTGAAATAAATTCAGATCAGACTGATCCGCATCTGGCCAGCAGTATACGTGCTAATGGCAGATGTCCTCACGCTGCAAACTCGCTGGTGCTGGGACGCTTATTAAACACTGTACTTTAAGGTGCAAGATCTGATGCAGCTGTTCTTCAGCTTGACCCGGATGAAAAAATGTCAACTGGCAATCTGAAATAAATTCAAATCAGACTTATGCGCATCTGGCCAGCATTATATGCGCTGATGGCAGATGTCCTCACGCTGCAAACTCACTGGTGCTGGGACCCTCATTAAACACTGTACTGTAAGGTGCAGCATCTGATGCAGCTGTTCTTCAGCTTGACCCGGATGAAGAAAAGTCAACTGGTGATCTGAAATATATTCAGATCAGACTGATGCACATCTGGCCAGTAGTATACGTGCTAATGGAAGATGTCCTTTAAGGATTTTTATTTTAATAAACTGTAAGTATCTAAGGTAAGATGCAAGACATCTCATTATCACATTAGATTATAAATAGGCCTACAGATATGTGTAGTGAGGTCAGATAATTTTTAACATTTCTGTCGTGGTTTTCCTGTACTTTCCCATTTCATAATAATCTTTAGCTTTAATTTGGTTCTGTACGTTTAAAGTTTTCTGTACTTTTTCAAGGCTTAATGATATAAGTAATACAAATCATCTCTGTGACACTAGAACTTGAACCATTAAACCAAAATATAGCATTATTATACTTACACTGCTATAACTTTAATAAATTGATATTAAATCAAATTAAATGGCTTCAAGCCACTCTCATTGCACACATCTGTATAATGTAATACTGTTAAAGATCTTGCTGAAGAGAATACAATTAAATGATTAATATCTATCTATCTATCAGGTTCTTGTAAAGTGTGGCTATTCACCCGTAAGGGTTTCAAGTCGCTGAGGGTTGCAGTTCATTCGAAGAGCCAGGTCTTGAGTTCCTTTGCATTTGTACTAATATTCTCAATGCAATGCCTTGGCATAGGGTCATCAATAATACTACTAGGTTATACGCACCTTGCAAGCTTGTTTTTATCTGAGAACTGCACCAACCTGAAACAAGGACCGCTATGTCTGTGACACCAAACTTGAATGTCTACAGTCACTATGGGATAAGTACTACTGTTGGATTTTTGAAGCAGAGTCCTAGTGAAGCACAAGATTTGATACGTCATGGGATGGTCCTGTATTTTATACTTCAGATTAGAAACTGAAAAATACTGCATTATAAGGTACAATGTGTCATGCACCTATCTTCTAGCATTGGATGAAAAAGCCTTACAAGATGTGCATAGACTGTTTCATATCTGGCAAGCAGTATAACTAAGACTAGAATACTCTATGGTAGTGGCAGGAAAATTAAAGATGTCAGAAGGACTCGTGATATGTCACATGCTGAGTGCAGTCTTACATCAGGGATTTCTTTTATTTCTCTAAACTGTAAGTACCCAGAGGTAAGTTCTCCATAAACACAAGATTGTAAGCTCTTTGAGCAAAGCACTGAAACACTAGATTGTAAGCTCATTGGAACAGGGTCTGCACTTACACCCATGGAAATTCTTTAGAGCAGGGACTCCCATTGTACTAAATAAATGTATTGTTGTTAATAGAGTGAGATAAACCCTCCATTTAATTTAGTTAAGCAAGTAATAAATATACAATGGATAGAATATACAAATTATCCCACAGAGTGTATTACTAATTCAAAATGTATTTTTAATAAGGCCCACCGTATGCTCCCTGTCAGTTTAAACCAGTAGTGTAGCAAACTGTGAAATACACAAGGCTTAAATAACACAGCATCAACCATTGGCAGTCAGTTTAGCTACTTTGGGACTCTTTCTCACTCAAGTCATTATGGTTAATGCTGATGTCCTTGAGCATTCCACCCTTTGCTATAGGGCTGCCCATTATAATAAAATGGATTTTGAATTATAAGTGTTGCAATTTTGCAAAGATAAGTATATTTGTTTTTTACTAAAATTAATACAATGGAGGGATGAGCCTCAAACGGGCCAAATAGGCTATCTATGGTTGTTGCTGATGTTCTGCTCAAGCATTCATTATGAAAATGAATGTAATCATCAGCAAAACTGGCATATAGCCATAAACCTAAAATCAATGCTTGAGTCATTAACATAGCACCTACATCATACTGATGAGCCCCAAAGAGGGCGAAACAACCTGCCTATAGTTAAAAAAAAATCACTTTACATTTGTAGTATTACAATTTTTTATTCCCCTGAAAGACAAGACTCTTTTTGTACTGGGTTTGTATGTAAGCAGAACTACTATAGAATAATAAGGCTTCCATATATCATAAGATTGTAGATTTTCCCAGATTTCCCAGTGCCCTTGACATATTAAAAGGGTTACTACCTAAAACTATTAAATGGTCAGGTGTTCTGCACATATCTGCAATAAATATATTTATATATATGGGGACACAAAGAATATCTGTAAATGATAGCAGGAACTGGATCACCTGAAAACCAGTGGTAGTTATGTCCATGCTTATTTCAATGCAGACCTCCATTTCCCAAGTTGCCTACTTGCCTCATTTGTCAGTGCCGTAATGTTCTAGCTATCTATAATAGGACCACTACATGGATAAACAGATAAGCCTGTATAAATGTAAACTTCAAAATCCCCACATTATCATATATGATGTAAAAAAACAAGCTCATCATACAGTACCACACCTAGTAAAGAAGGCTTAATTACAGTATACTGAGAACTTGAAAAACAGTCCTATTGATACTTAGAAATCAGCTATTTGGATATTTTAAATTGAAGTTTTGATATCAAATACCTGGTGTCAGATTAAAGTATTTGCCAAAGAAAGATGATAACTACATTATTTGTTTACAAACTGAATAATAAAGTATGAATTTTTGCAAGTCTAGTAAATTCTTTATAGCTAAAGTACAGAAAGAATAGAAGCACTTTACCAGAGCACTCAGTATACAATATAAATCACTGAGAATTGATAACACAGAATTTAAAACTTAAACCTTTAAGTTCAACTAGTATACAGATTACTCACACAGTACATATAAAACCCTAAAGTATAAAAATAGGGAATAAACCCTCCATGAACATATCACAGAACTACAAAATACAAGTAAAGGTTTGAGTGCAGTTATGGAGAAATTCGCCACAGTTGTCCCATCATACAAACGCCAACTGAAACAAAAGAATTCTAATCTAGATAAGAAGGACACAGTCCCACAGTAATTAACTATACTTTAGGTGGCAATTGCATGATTATTAAAACTGGTTGGATCTGGGCCTCCAAACTCTGCAACAATTACTCAAACAGTCTTATCTCTCATCAAGTAATTTTACATATACAATAAGTCAAGGGGGGGCTTAAAAACGCCTGATGCGCATTTCGCCCACAGCTTTCTCCCAGGCAAAAGCATTATAGCACCCCCACTGCTCTTAGTGGATATTATTTGGTTTATTTTTTTTTATTATCTTCTAATTATTGAGAGCATTTATTGTTGAATGTTTGCAGTATACTACAGGTTACATCCTGTGGGACCTACTAAAGTGATTTGAAACCGATTTTTTATTCCACCCCTGCATTGTTGATTCCCCCTAAGGCTACACTGAACCTGCCCCTGCATTGCTTTGACTTCACCCTCAGGCTACCCTGACTTCACACCTACATTTCTTTGACTCCACCCTCAGGCTACACTGACTTCACCACTGCATTGCTCTGACTCCACCCTCAGGCTACCCTGACCCACCCCTGCATTGCTTTGACTCCATCATTAGGCAACCCCTGACTCCACCCCTGCATTGCTCTGACTCCACCCTCAGGCTACCCTGACCCACCCCTGCATTGCTTTGACTCCATCATTAGGCAACCCCTGACTCCACCCCTGCATTGCTCTGACTCCACCCTCAAGTTACCCTTACACAACCCTTGCATTGTTTTGACTCTACCTTTAGGCTTCCCTGATTCCACCCTCAGGCTACCCTAACTCCACCCCTGCATTACTATGACTCTACCCCTGCAGTGCTTAGACTACACTCTAAAGCTACCCTGACAAAGCCCAGAGCTGCCTAAACTCCACCTCAGCCTCTAAATTCCAACTAGTAACTGTGACATGTTATGTTATGTTATGTTATGTTAAGTATGTATTAGAATGTCACTCATCCATGTGTTGTAAATAAGCTGCTTGTGGTATTATTCAGTTCCAGTAAAGTGATGCTGAATTCATACAATTTGGGGAAGTGGTTACATCTAAGAAGCACAGAGGTCACATTGTGGGCCCAAGACCTCAGATTGGACAAGCTCATGGAGTGATGTAACAGCTTAGGTTTCCAGGTTTATGCGCTGTCATAGAAAAATATGAAACATTTCAGTGTTTGGTGTTGGTGTACTGTGTGCAAGGTGGTGCCAAGTTACAGAGAATTTTAACTCTGTAACATACTACTTTCCTGCTTCCTCTTTATTGTTCCGTTGTATTAAAATAGATGTGTGTTGTGTAAATGATTTTCAATATTCTATTTAAAGGGAAAGTAAACACATTTTTTTCTGTACTGCTTTAAACAAATTGTGTAATTAAAGGACCAATCAACACAATACATTTGCATAATCAACTAATGCAAGATAACAAGACAATACAATAGCATTTACTTTGAATTTCAAATAAGTAGTAGATTTTTTCTAACAAATTTCAAAGTTATGTATATTTCCACTCCCCCTGTACCATGTGACAACATTCAGCCAATCACAAATGCATATACATATAGTCAGTGAATTCTTGCACATGCTCAGTAGGAGCTGGTGACTCAAAAAGTGTAAATATAAAAGAATGTGCACATTTTTTTTTAATGGAAGTAAATTGGAAAGTTGTTTAAAATTACATGCTGTATCTGAATCATGAAAATTTACTTTGAACTTGAGTGTCCCTTTAAATGGCAACATGTCTAGGAAAGTAATTTCTGTCCCTGCTGCAATAAGGCATTCTGTACTTTTAAAGTGACATTAAACCCAAACATTTTACTTCATGATTCAGATAGAACATACAATTTTAAACAACTTTCCAATGTACTTCTATTATCTAATTTGAATTGTTCTGTTTGTATCCTTTGTTGAAAAGCATACCTAGTTAGGAGCTGGGAACTAGCTGCCGATTGGTGACTGCACATATATGCCTATTGTCATTTGCTTACAGATGTGTTTAGCTTGCTTTCAGTAGTGCATTGTTGCTCCTTCAATAAAGGATACCAAGGGAATGAAGCAAAAATGATAAATGAAGTAAATTGGAAAGTTGTTTAAAATTGGATGCTCTATCTAATCCTAAAAAATAAACAAATTGGGTTTCATGTCCCTTTAAGGAGGCCTAGAAGATCAGTTATGTCTTAAATGTATAAGTCTATATAAGCTCTCTGTTTGCAGTATGAGAGTGCTTGTTTATTGAGTTTCTGACCTCTTACTCAGGCAATTTGTTGTTTGGATATTCTGGTTTAACTTTTGCTTTCCCTGACTTTGCTTCTGTACTAACTCCTTGTTTTGGACTGACTTGGTTTTTGACTTTAGCTTGTTTTTGGACTCTGTATTTGTTAAATGATATTGTTCCTCCCTGTGAGGCTTTTACTCTGACTGTCTGACCCTGAACTAACTTATTTCCTTACTGAGCATAGTGACTTTTAGTTAGTTTTTGTATTTAACTATATTCCTTATACTATTTCTGCTAGTGCCTTATTACCTTTGGATGTCTCTGCTCTTGAGAGATCTGCATTTAAGTCCCCTGTGTGAGTTTGTATTCATCTGGATAGTGAGATGAAACTTTTACAATGGTGTGTTTTACTTTGATATTTAGATGAAGGAATTTGCAGTTACCTTCTAGTACTTATTTGTTCTTTTACTTGTAGGTTCTACTTAAAGTACTAGATATAGTTCAGCAACTAAGTTTAATCTGATTGCTCTATTATGCTTAGCCGCTGCTCGGTTACTGTATTTAATTTGCAGTGTCCCAGTAAGGGTTTGTGGTGAGTTGGGCCTCTCAGCAATTGATTCCAACTTATTATATTTTGGGACAACAGTTTTTCACCTGAAGCTGAAGAAGACGCAGTCCTGGCCAGGAAAACGGGGTACTGTTTGTTACACATTGTTCTTCTTATCTACAGATCCTTCTGAAAATCTTGAAAAAGTGTATTATCACACCATATTGGGCGCTCCTTCCCACAGACCGCCACCAGCCCCTGTACCACTATGCCATCATAGACTAAACAGAGTGGCACCCTCTGCTCTGCATAGAGCATGTGCAGATGTGCTCACTCTAACTAGGTCAGTACAGCGTCAGACTGACTGTGCTGCCCATCTGTTTAAAATTAAACAAAAAAGACTTTCTGCATGGGGATAGCAGAGGTTTATGGAAAGGAACACCCAAGAGGATGCTAAAATACATTTTAGGAAGATTCAGGTAAGACTTAGTTTGTAATATAGGTTTACTGTTCCTTTAAAGAGACATGAAACCCAAAAATTTTCTTTCATGATTCAGATAGAGAATATAATTTTAAACAACTTTCTAATTTACTTCTATTATCAAATCTGTTTCATTCTCTTGGTATCATTTGTTGAAGGTCCAGCAATGCACTAATGGTTTCTAACTGAACTCATGGGTAAGCCAATCACATTCAATGTATCTATGTAGCCACCAATCAACAGCTAGGACCTAGGTTCTCTGCTGCTCATGAACTTGCCTAGATAAACCTTTCAGCAAATAATAACAAGAGAAGGAAGCAAATGAAATATTAGAAGTAAATTGGAAAGTTGTTTAAAATTGTATTCTCTATCTGAATCATGAAATAATTTTTTTGGGGTTTCATGTCCCTTTAACTGAATTTAAGTTATGTAATTTGTCTGATGTCAAAATAAATATATATATATATTTTTTATAAATCTTTTTATTAACGAAACAATGATACAGAAGAAAAAGGAAACAGAAAAAACACATATGTATCTATACGCACAGCGTAGAGATACAACAATAATACAATTCACAGTCAGAAATACACTTAAAGACCAATGTCTATACAATATAAGATGGTAATAAAATTATTTAGTAGAGAAGGTTATTGCAATTACTACTTACATTGAAAAAATGCAAAAATAAACTTAATCACAATTAAAACCTATAAGCTGTCCCAATTCGAGTACATCATGCATGCCAGTAATTGTATTAACACAAAAATGTGAAGCCTAAAAACTAATTAATGTCACTATAGAAGAAAGATGGTCCTTCAGAGCTAGGGTGAAGAACAACAATTATAGCACAGCAGAGATAGGCAAAACAAAACTGACATTGAAATCTTATTTGATAGACATATAATGAATGATATTGATAACATTTCCATTATTCACCCCCTTTATGCCGCTGAATTAAACCGGCAATAACTAAACCTTCTGTACTCATATAGTCTAATTTATTTCGAATAAACAAATAATACCAAAAAACCACAAAAACAAATACAAAAAAAAAACAAGAACACAAGGGACACACAACAACCTTTCCCTCTCCCCCCTGTCCCCCTATATCTCAAGGTTCCTCAACACTACCCTCTAACCAACATTGAGGGAAGTGACCAGTATATATATTAGTTTGTACGAAAATTGAATTAAGTAATGATTTCATCAAACTTTTTTGTAATGATATAGGTAATGAAAAGATAAAAATTTCCCATTTCTTAAAGAACAAGGGTAAGTACTCTTCCTGAGGATATAATAGATTTATCTGTTCTACCATAAATTCTAGAGTCAGGGATTTTTTAAGTGGGGAACTTTAGGAGGTACCCTGGCTTTCCACCTTTTGAGAATAAGGTTCCGACCAATCAAAATAATGGTATTTATGAGCTTAAGGTTTTTCGCAGTTCCATGGGACTTCACAAGAAAGAAAATTTCACTTGGTTTAGGATAATAATCTAAATATAAAACATTGTTTATCCAATATGTAATTTTTTGCCAAAACTGGGCGATTTTTGGGCATTCCCAAAAGCAATGCATTAAATCAGCCGAAGTTGACCTACATCTAGGACAGAACAAAGCTGTTTTATACCATTTTGACAATATAGCTGGTGTAAGGTAACTCATAAGACAGATCTTTATCTGAGATTCCCTCCAAGATGTTGAGACCCATGCTTGTGCAGTTATTTTGAAGCTATCAATTATATTCTGATCATTAATATCAGAAATTTTATTTGACCATTTTGCCACAATACCATCCACCTGTAAGCAAGATGTTTTTTGATTTAATAGTAAATATAAGGGAGAAATTGTGTAAATACGAGCGGCATAACTATTTATTCTATTTTGTACTTCGCCTAATGTCCAATCTAAGCCATGTTTTTGTAACAGTTCAAATATAAAGTGCCTTACTTGAAGGTACGCATAGAATTCCTTAGGAGAAAGACAGAATCTATTAGCCAATTCTGCATAAGTTACCGGTTGACCATCTGTCTTATTAAAGGGACATGAAACCCCATATTTTTCTTTCATGATTCAGTTAGAGAATACAATTTTTTACAAAGTTTCCAATTTACTTCTATTATCAAATTTGCTTTGTTCCCTTGTTATTCTTTGTTGAAGAGATATCTAGATAGGTAGCGTGAACAAAATAGTGCTGCCATCTAGTGCTCTTGCTAATGTATAACATTGTTGCAAAACTGCTGCCATATATTACAGCAGACACGTGCACACTCCTGAACTTGTATTCCTGCTTTTCAACAAAGGATAACAAGAAAACAAAGAAAATTGGATAACAGAATTAAATTGGAAAGTTGTTTAAAATTGTATGTTGTATCTGAATCATGAAAGGAAAAATTTGGGTTTTATGTCCCTCTAAGGGTGATTTATAGGGATAGTAACCAAAACACATAGCAAATGGTGAGAAAACTCCAATACAAGGTTATACATTCAACGACTTACTCCTCGTAACTGGATCATGTTTATCCGTTAGAATTTGCATAATACTATACCAGTGGGAAACAATACATTGAGCTGCATGAGGGGACAAACTTACAGAAGACGCAGGGGATGAAAGAAGGAATTCTAGGGTCCCCCGAGAAAGAGGACTTCCAGATAGTTAATCTGTCATCATTTAAACTTAACTTGGCACATATAAGTCTCCTGAAAAAGGGACTGTCTTTTTGTCCCAAAAGTGGCCTAGATAAGTTTGAATTTATGAAAGACTTACACCACTTTGCCGTTATCTTTTCACGGATCTATAAGAAGTTGAATGTAGATGACTGTGACGGATACCATCTGGGTAGCTCCGCCAAAGGGTCCTTCTTCCTCCCTGGAGCCTGAAGCTGTATAGCTAGAAAGTGATTATAGCTAGAGCCCACCCAAATAAACAGACAAGACCAGTATTCAGGTGAAACAAGAACTGCCTTTATTGGGAACACACTCTGCTTATATACACACAGAAAAGGTCTTATCTGACTCCCAGATCTCCCGCCATTCCCGCCCCTCCAGACAGTCCGGCGCCTCCATAGGAGCCACAGTCCCATAGATTTCCCACAGTACTTAGGTTGCGGTTTCGGGGTGATCCCGGGGGAGTGGCAGCACTTCCAGTGTGTCATTGGAAACTGGAGTTACAGCCTGGTAAATATATGGAGGTGGGGGTGTCCAAAACCCCAAGTTCCCAAGGGAGCTCCCTTCCGGCAATCACCCCAACTCTGGTCCTCCCAAGGGGCCAATACCTAAAAGAGCGGAGCTCTGGGGCAAAGGGCTGCTCGAGTGACCTGGGGTAAAGTTAGCGGGTATCCGGCGTGATGTGGCCGACCAGCAGTTCCAGGAGCCCGGCCAGCCGAGAAGGGTTTTCCCGGTCAGGGATCAGCTCTTTTGTGAGGAGGTACAAACTATAAATAGCAATATTAAGAGTCTGGGGGATCCTGTAAGCCCTGAGAAGGCCAAATACATTGTAAAAGGGAGTGAGCTGGGCAGTAGGGGGGTGGGGTTTAGTCTTGGCAATCTGGTATCCGTGACAATGACCATCAGCTGAGTAATGAGGACAGACCAGCACTTTTCTGACCTAGGGAGCTTATTAAGAGAGTCAAGCCTGGATGAAACTGCCCCACAAGGGGAACAGAGTTGTTACTTAGTGTCACAAACTAAATTTAAAGTAAAGTTAACATTTATGCCCTCTCTTTCAATGGTACCAGCTGTTCATTCTTTGTGAAGGCAGTTGAGAAAAATATAGAGAAAATTAATTTCACTGGCATAATAAATGATAACCTTACTAGGTCAGCTCTCAAATAACTAGATAAGGGTGGCAATTTGGTACTCTTAGATGAGCAGAAATATGTATTTGAAGTTAAAAGACAATTGCTGGATAGGGATCAATACAGTAGGCTACCATATAATCCCATTAAAAGCAACCAATCTGCCCACTTTAGATTGCTGAATGATATGAAAATAGGTTTCATTTCATATGAGGAACTAAAATATCTTTACCCAGCACATCTCATTATGCCTGTATTCTATTGTATACCCCAAAGTCACAAAAATATGACTAAATCACCGGGGAGGCCAATAGTTGCAGAAATTGGGAGTCCTACGGAAAAGATTGGGAATTATGTTGATCATAATCTAAGACCTTTTTTAAATACATTGCCCTCCAGATTTCCGGATTTACTAAGAAAATTGGATGGTATCAGTATTTCTTGTGAAACCTAATAATGTTTCTCAATGTTGAGAGCTTGTACTCTATTCCTCATCGTGTAGGGTTACAAGCTTGTAAACATTTTCTAGATAGCCGTGGACCGACTTGAAGAAACATATTAATTTGGTTATTAGATTGTTGCAATTTGTCTTGGAGAACAATGTATTCTCCTTTGATAACAAAATATACAAGCAAGTTAGGGGGAAAGCAATGGGGAAAATGTGTGCCCCCACCTATGCCTGACTGCATTTGGGGGCATGGGAGTCACAGATTGTATTTGAACAGTTTAGTGAATTTACGGACAAGTATGTACAACTGTGGTTAAGATATGTGGTCTATATATTGATATTATGGAATGGTCCAGTGGCATTACTGTTAGAATTTGTCCACAAGCTTAACCACAATGATCACAATATCATGTTAACGGGTCAATATGATAAAGATGAAATATAATTTCTAGATATAAAAATTAAAAGGAAAGGGGACAGACATTTACATCAAACCATCTGCTACCAATTGTCTTCTTGATGCTACAAGTCACCATCCTGACACCCTTATACAAGGTGTTCCTGTGGGACAGTTTCTCCGTATTAGGAGAAACTGCTCCACTAAAGCCACCTTTGAAAAACATGCAGAGGACATGAAATCTCGTTTCTTGTCACATGGCTATTTAAAAAATACAGTAAAAAAGGCCTACAAAATAGCTAAGAAAACCAAAAGGGATGAGCTACTTTATGGTAAGTTTATCGTTCCTGACAAATGCGGAAGTAAACTGCTGAAAGCAGCAAACAGCTTTTTGGTGCAAATCCCAATCTCCGTTGTGTTGGACTTTCACAAGAATAAGTGTGGCTCTGAAAAGAGGCGATTGCGGCTTTTGGCAGCTTACTTCCACATTCATTAGGAAGTAAAACATGGGTTTAACCACACACCTTGTTTCCACTGTCTCTTTTATTGCCTATTTTCTTTCTGTTCTTTATTTTCCTCAGCAGGAGAAATAGAAAGGGGAAATTTAAACATGGTTCAAACAAATTACTATATAGAAATTCAACCTATTCACTTAAATATTCAATAATTAAGCATCTGATATAATTGTAAAACAATACATCTACATATTATTCTCAGGCTAATCTTTGTTTTGAATACATCAATAAATCTTGCATGAATGCAATGTTTTTTATCCCTTTAATAAAAAGTTAGATGCATTGCCTTGTTGTTTTTTTTACATATAGCAACCAACGCTATTGTTTCATCCATGCTTTTCACACTTATATTCACACTATTACCGACGCCCAGAGGGACAACTCAGGATGCCTGTATTCACACACTCATAGTCACCATTAAAGAGAAATTATAGATACTGATCCCCCAAAGATTTTTTTTTTTTTCTGGTAAAATGTATTTTCAAAACATATTTAAAGGGTCACAAAACACAATTTTTTTCTTTCATGATTCAGATGGAGAATGCAGCTTTAACCCATTAAGGACCAAGGTTTTTCCTAGTTTCTGTGCTTCATGACAAGGGGGGTGGGGGTGGAGAGCAAGTGCTTAGATCGTAACAAAATTCCAATGTAAACACTTGCTGGAAAAATTAAATTGAACGATCGTATGATTTCAAGGCTGGGATTGGATCATGGGGGGCTGCCTACCAGTCCGATTTTTAATTAAAAGAAAAGATGGAGACTGATGTACGTCATATAAGGTAGGACATTCCATGCCGTCCTACTGGCGTTAAAGCCCAGCATGGAATGTCCTAACAGCGTGAAGGTGCTAAATGACACAAACAATTTTGGCATTTTTGCTCACTATTGGATTCACCTTATTTGTCCACTCTCTTGTTAAGTGCACCCATACATATTATATACCATTTTTACCAAAAAGCCCTTTTTTATGATACCCTATAGGGCAGTGATGGCGAACCTTGGCACACCAGATATTTAAGAACTACATTTCCCATGATGCTTTACTGGACTCCAGAGAGCCTAAGCATCATGGGAAATGTAGATCTGAAACATCTGGAGTGCCAAGGTTCGCCATCACTGCCCTATCTATACTATAATCGCATTTGGAACATGTCCGTCACCAGTTGCGCATGCATCCTCAAAGGAATGTTGGCTGTGCAAGACAGCCAAAAGAATGTTGCCATTTTCAGAATCCACCTGGATGCAGTGTAGACAAACAAAGCGGCATTAAGGAAAAAAAATAAAACTAACCGCCAAACCCCCACATCGCAATAAACCTAATTAACCTATTAACTTCTAAAAACAACAAACCCCCACAACGCAAATAACTAATTTAATTACTAAGCCCCGTAACCTAACAACCCTTTAATTAACCCCAATACTAAGTTACAATTAAAATAATAAAACCTAACATTAAATTACAAAAAAAATAATCTAAAATTACAAAAAACCCCACTAAAATTACAGAAAAAAATAAAATAATCAAAAATAAAAAAAAATTAAACCTAATCCCTATGAAAATGTAAAAGCCCCCCAAAAATAAAAACACCCCCTAATCTAAATTAAACTACCAATTGCCCTTAAAAGGGCCTTTGTAGGGCATTGCCCTAAATTAAACAGCTCTTTTACATTTAAAAAATACTAAGTCCCCCTAACAGTAAAAAAACCTTCACCCACCAAACCCCCCAAAATAAAAAACTAACACTAAAAAAACCTAAAGGGGCATATGTATAGGCATTGCCCTTAAAGGGCATTCAGCTCTTTTACAAGCCCATTATATCCCTAATCTCAAAAAAAAAAAAAAAAAGCCTAACCCCTAAATAGGTATTCACCGTTCCTGAAGTCTGGCGGAGAAGGTCTTCTTCCAGACGGCTCCATCATCTTCTATCTTCATCCGGAGGGAAGGCCGCATGGAGCAGAGGTGTGGAGCTGGCTTTCTCGATGCACGGATCTTCAGCAGCAGTTCTCAGCGGCGGCGGTCCTCAGCAGCGTGGAGGCTCCTCTTCATGCGATCGTCCGTCGCACACTGAAGATTGAATGCAAGGTACCCCATATTTATTGGGGTACCTTTCATTCCTATTGGCTGAAAGTTTGAAATCAGCCAATAAGATGAGAGCTACTGAAATCTTATTGGCTGATTTAAACAGTAGCTCTAATCCTATTGGCTGATTTCAAAATTTCAGCCCATAGGAATGCAAGGTACCCAATTTGATTGCAGTACCTTCCATTCAATTTGAAGTGTACGCCGGGGATCAGATGGATGAAGAGGGGCCTCTACGCCACTGAGGATCGCTGCCGCTGAAGTCCGCCGCTGAGGAAGGCAGCTCCAGATCCGCACACCGAGGAAGACTGTTCTGTACCTCCGCTCCGTGGCGCTTTATTTTTATTTTACTTTTTATTTTTATTTTTAAGATTAGGGATTTAATGGGCTGTAAAAGAGCTGATTGCCCTTTTAAGGGCAGTAAAAGAGCTGAATGCCCTTTCAGGGGCAATGCCTATACAAATGCCCCTTTAGAGTCAATGGGTAGCTTAGGTTTTTTTAGTGTTAGTTTTTTTATTTGGGGGTTGGTTGGGTGGGGGGTTTTACTGTTAGGGGGTAATTGGTAATTTTTTTAAAGAAAAAGAGCTGTTTAACTTAGGGCAATGCCCTACAAAAGCCCTTTTAAGGGCTATTGGTAGTTTAGTATTAGATTAAGGGGTATTTTTATTTTGGGGGGACTTTTTATTTTTATTGGGGTATTAGTTAAGGTTTGCATTTTTTATTTTGGATAGCTTTGTTTATTTTTTTCTGTAATTTTACAATTTTGTTTTGTTTTGTAATATCAACTTTGAGGTTTGTAATTTTTTTAAACATAGATTGCCCTCTGGGCAGGCTTATCGCCTAGTAGGGTATATAAAGTAACAAAGGCAGGGGCCAAGACAATTTTAACAATGGCTTGTCATTTTTGATATGTGATCACTGTCACTGGCTGTCAGTGATCACATGGCCGTTTTTTGGACATCTGTAGACTGCCTCACTCCTGAGGCATCCAGTGATTGCCCAGTGAGCCTGATACCAGCATGCATTGCGGCATGCTAGTATCTATGCTCCACTTTGAGTATACTATCACTATGGCTGTCTGTCATAGTGATTGTATACACAGTAGCTATAATTTTTGACAGCTACTGCACAGCTGCAGGTTTCCAACAGCAGCATGAGATGCACACTGAACTCAATGTGTATTTCATAAACGGAGGCAGCCCACTGACAAGCATGAGATGACAGGGACACCCTGTCCCTGCGATCGCTAGCCTGGGGTGTCCACTATTATGCTATTTCATGAGGCATGCAGAAATAGTACGGTAACACCGACAGGGACAAGACAGCTGTGCTAAACAGACCAGGATACAACCACCATACAAATCTTCAACTTTACTGTTATTATTAATAGAAAAAAAAAATCAGTGGTAGCAAAGATAATGTTTATATTGTCTATTTCTAAATTAAAATACTACTTGTTCAGTTGCAACAGCCAAATTGTCATACTCTGGGACGAAGCAGTTGCTATACACCTGGTGTTACCAACTTTAAAAAAAAGCTAAGAAAGAAAGTTTTAGGTGAACTTTCTGGCTCCTGAAAAACGTAACTTCTACTATTAACCCTTTCAGTGCTAACGACGGCCGTCACAGAGTGTCCCACTCAGGTGCTAACGATGGCTCAGAGCCGTCGCTAGCACTTTCCCACCTTGAGGGAGATCTGGGGGCTCCCACCGGCTCCTACCCAGGCGATCGGGCCTGCATAGTGACAGGCATCGCCGGGGCTTCATGTTATGTGCAGTGACGTCACGCTCAATGATGTGATGATGTCACTGTGCAACTTTATTTAAACTTAACAATGTTAAGTAAAGGGACAGGGGGCATGCTGCTTAGAAGCCTGTATATCTCAGGCATCTAAGCAGCTACAGACCCCCAAGACCCACCGTTGAAAAGGTAATCACCTTTGGGGTCTAAAAAAGTCTTGGAGATCTAAAAAAGAAAAAAAAAAGTTAAAAAAAATATAAATTAAAACAGCTTAGCACCCAGGTGGGAAAGTGCTTAGCACTCAAAGGGTTAAAGAACCAGTAAATACAGTAGATTTGCATTATCAACAAATTCATAATAAAAAGACAATGATATAGCACTTAGTCTAAACTTCAAATGAGTAGCAGATTTTTATCTATGTCCACTCCCCCTGTATCATGTTACAGCCATCAGCCAATCACAAATGCTTACACATATGTTCTGTGAATTCTTGCACATGCTCAGTAGGAGCTGGTGACTCAAAAAGTGTAAATATAAAAAGACTGTGCACATTTTGTTAATGGAAGTAAATTGGAAAGTTGTTTAAAATTGGTGCTTTATCTGAATCATGAAAGTTTAATTCTGACTTGAAGAGTGTCCATTTAATATTTAAAAACTTTTAGCTGTAAGCTAGTAGGTGTCAAAAAACATTTCAGGGGTGAAATCAATAAATAATCACAACAAATGAGTAAAATCACTACCCCTATCCACACGGTGAGGATCCCAAGAAACAGGGGAGGAAAAAAGGGAATCTAAAGAAAAACGCCACCACTGGAAGATGCCCCCCCTGTTTTCCTTGCTAATAGCTGGATACATTGGTGCCAGGTGGGGGCAACCTCCAAATCTGTCAAAAAAGGACAAAAATGGAAAAAAGTAAAAACAGATAACGCTTTTCGTCCCTTTCATGAGCTTTTATCAAGTTTATATTCAACCATAACAGCTTGTTTACTGCAATTGTTTTTCAATGGTCAAAAATGACCACCTCTTTATTTGGAGGATCCAATATGGATTTTATGACACTGTCAGTATTTTTATCAAAATCTCCATTGTTTGGCTTCAGCAGGAAACATAAGATAACAAATTGCAAATTAAGGAGAGCTAGGTGGCAACGTCAGGATTGTGATGCCTGCCATGTGCGCTTTCAGTTTTCAGGACTGCAAAATCCACAATTTTTACACCTAAATTACAGGGGGAAAAAAAGGTAAAAACAAATAAAAAAAATAATGAAGGTATATTGCAAAGTTGTTTTACTATACATAAAGGGAAACAAAATCCCACATTTTTCTTTTGATTCAGATAGAGCATGTCATTTTCAACAACTTTTTAATTTATTTCTATTACCAATTTTGTTAAAGTGAAAGTCAACCCTAGCGTTTCACAAACAGGGCTAAGGTGAAACCAGGGCTAAGGTGAAAACTCAAGCAAAACAGCGATCTACCGTGGGCTGCCGTAGCAGCTCAGATCGGCGAACGCTCTAAACAAATAAAGGAGCTTTCTGCATGAAGTATTTTTATACTTCATGGATGAAAGTCCCCTTTGCTTGTTTCAATAGTCAATCCTAGCGTTGACTTTCACTTTAAAGGGACAGTCTACTCCAGAATTGTTATTGTTTAAAAAGATAGATAATCCTGTTATTACCCATTTCCCAATTTTGCATAACCAACACGGTTATATTAATATACTTTTTACCTCTGTGATTTTCTTGTATCTAAGCCTCTGCAGGCTGCCCCCTTATCTCCGTTCTTTTCACAGACTTACACACTAGCCAATCAGTGCTGACTCATAAATAACTCCACGGGAGTGAGCACAATGCTATCTATATGGCACACATGAACTAGCGCTTTCTAGTTATCAAATACTGTCAAAATGCACTGAGATAAGAGGTGCCCTTCAAGGGCTTGGAAATTAGCATAGAATACCAAGAGAACAAAGCAAATTTGATGATAAAAGTAAATTGTAAAGTTGTGAAAGTTTAATTTTCACTAGACTGTCCGTTTAATAGAAATCCTTGCAGTATGTATCAGTCATCATTTTAAAATATTTTCCTTTTCTTTTTTTGATTGATAATAGGAGTAAATTAGAAAGTTGCTTTTGTTAGGGTCATGCCTTCATCGGTATTAAGACAAAATGTAATTTTATTTAAGATAGGGACAGCCATTTATTGATAAGAAATAAAACATTACATAAATATCGTGTTTTAAAGGCAACAAAGAAAATAATTAGTTTGATGTCCATTTAATTAAGATGTCCTGTTAACTATGGCATATGTGTTGCCTGGGAAAGCCAATGTGAACTCTCTTCATTATGCCAGTTGTGACGGAGACCAGCTACCCCTACTGGCCAAAGGGTCCTGCTTCCTACCTGGAGCCTGCAGCTGTATAACTGGAAAGTGATTATAGCCAGAGCCTACCCAAATAATCAGACAAGACCAGTATTCAGGTGAAACAAGAACATACTTTATTGTGAAACACACACTGCTTATATACACATTCAGAGCGTTATCTGATCCCAAGATCTCCCGCCTTTCCCACCCCTCCAGACAGTCCGGCTCCTCCATAGGAGCCACATTCCCATAGAGCCCCCATAGTTCCTTGGTCGCGGTTTCTGGGTGATCCACTTCCAGTGTGTCATTGGAAAGACCTCGGTCCCCAGATGCCACAGTCCAAAAAGCGGCATGATCCGTTACCGGAGTTACAGCCTGGGAAAGATATGGAGGTGGGGGTGTGGGTGTCCAAAACCCCCAGTTCGCAAGGGAGCACTCTTCCGGCAATCACCCCACCTCTGGTCCTCCCTAGGTGCTACCAATACCCAAAAGAGCAGAGTTCTGAGGCTGGAGCGACATGGGGTAAAGGTTAGCGCGTGTCCGGGGTGATGCGGCCACCAGTAGTTCCATGAGCCTGGCCAGCCGGAGAAGGGTTAGACGGTCAGAGATCAGCTTGCGGCCGGCCGGCAGTTCTCAGTTCCAGCTGAGAAGGGTTTTCCCTGTCAGGGATCAGCTCTTTTGTGAGGAGGCACCAACAACAAACCAGGCAATAGTAAGAGTTTGGGAGATAGTGTGAGCCATGAAAAGGCCAAATTCAATATAATAGTTTGTGTGCCAGTATGTAGGAGGGTGGGGGGTAGCCTTGGCAGTCTGGTATCCGTGACACCAGTTAAAGGGATAGTCTAGTCAAAAATAAACTTTCATGATTCAGATAGAGCATGCAATTTAAGCAACTTTCTAATTTACTTCTATCATTAATTTTTCTTCGTTCTCTTGCTATCTTTATATAAAAAAGCTGGACATTAAAGGCCACATTTTTTCTTTTGTGATTCAGATAGAGCATGCATTTTTAAGCAACTCTCTAATTTACTCCTATTATCAATTTTTATTCATTCTCTTGCTATCTTTATTTGAAAAAGAAGGCACCTAAGCTATTTTGTGGTTCAGAACCATGGACAGCACTTGTTTATTGGTGGGTGAATTTATCCACCAATCAGCAAGAACAACCCAGGTTGTTCACCAAAAATGGGCCCGCATCTAAACTTACATTCTTGCTTTTCAAATGAAGATACCAAGAGAATGAAGAAAATTTGATAATAGGAGTAAATAAAAAGTTGCTTAAAATTGCATGCTCTATCTGAATCATAAAAGAAAATATTTGGGTTCAGTGTCCCTTTAAGCTTAGGAGCCGGCCCATTTTTGGTTCAGCACCTGGGTAGCGCTTGCTGATTGGATGGCTACATTTAGACACCAATCAGCAAGTGCTACCCAGGTGCTGAATCAAAAATGGGCTGGCTTCTAAGCTTACGTTCCAGCTTTTTCAAATAAAGATAGCTTAGAGAACAAAGAAAAATTGATAATAGGAGTAAATTAGAAAGTTGCTTAAAATGGCATACTCCATCTGAATCATGAAAGTTTCATTTTGACTATACTATCCCTTTAAGACACCAGGCACAATATAGTAAGGAAGTACCATAAATAATGCTGGTGTGGTGACAATGACAATTTACTGCTCACACAAGGTTGTTTATATAAATATGCATATGTTCTATTCGCCTTTGGTGAACCAGGTGAGTACTGCCACACAGAGGCCAACCTGGGTAAAAGACCCAAGATGATAGATTTTGGTGACCATAGGCTGATCAAGTCTAGCCATATTTCCTATAAAGTATAGGCTTAATTAGTTTGTAGGATAATTTTAACCACTTGACGCCGTTAGGATGTTCCATGCCATCTTTAAAGCACTGGGCTTTAACGCTGTTAGGACATTATCGAATTATGTGTTTGTTAAACTCTGTTGTAATATTGCTAAATATTAAATTCTGTAAAACATAAAACAAATATATTTACTACATTAATATATTGAATATAAGCTTGTGAAATAAAGTGATACACTAGGGGCGAGATTACATATGCGGCATAGGTTTCAGCGCAACTGGTGAAACCGCCATCGCCGTAAATTCACCTCGCACATCGGGTGAATCACACAAAGCTCGCCGGCAGATCATATACTGCCGTAAATCGGATAAACTGGCGAGGTTCAGAAATGTTTGTAAATACACATTTCTGGAGTCGCCAGTGACTTATGGCAGTATATGAACTGCCAAAGCATAATTTAAAAAAAAAAAATCCCACGTAAAAATCTAACTCGTCTAAAACAAATAAATTGACACGTCAAAACCCCTATATCTGCCATCCCCCCACATTGCAACTACTAATAAAAGTTATTAGCCCCTAATCCGCCATCCCCCACAACGCAAAAACATAATTTATGCTTACCAGATAAATTCCTTTCCTTTCTGTCAGGGAGAGTCCATGACTTAATACCTTACTGTTGGGAAATACAACACCTGGCCACCAGTAGGAGGCAAAGACACCCCAGCCGAAGGCTTGAATATCTCTCCCACTTCCCCTATCCCCCAGTCATTCTGTCGAGAGAACAAGGAAAAGTAGGAGAAACATCAGGGTATAAAAGGTGCCAGAAGAAATAATATAAAAAGGGAGACGCCCATCAAAAACATAAATTACGGGCGGGGTCGTGGATTCTCCCTGCCAGGAAGGAAAGGAATTTATCTGGTAAGCATAAATGATGTTTTCCTTCCATAAGGCAGGGAGAGTCAACTACTTAATTCCTTACTGTTGGGAAAACTATACCCAAGCTCCAGAGGACACTGAATGAATAACGGGAGGGAACAGAAAAAAGATGCGGACCCTATTCTGAGGGCATTACAGCCTGCAAAACTTTTCTCCCGAAAGCTGTTTCAGCTGAAGCAAACACATTAAACTTGTAAAATTTTGAAAAAGTGTGTAAGGAGGACCAGGTAGCCCCCTTACAAATCTGATCGATTGAGGCTTCGTTCTTAAAAGCCCAGGAGGAAGCCACTGCTCTAGTGGAATGAGCCGTAATCCTCTCAGGAGGCTGTCGTCCCGCTGTCTCATAAGCTAAGTGGATGATATTTATCAACCAGAAAGATAGAGAAGTCTCTGCCCACTCTAGTATCTGAGATACTTCTCTCATCGCCAAGGAACTTCTCATTCTCCCCTGATGGTTGATGTAGGCAACCAAGGTTATATTGTCTGATTGGAATCTGATAAACTGGGACGAACCCAGAAGGGGCCAAGCCTTCAAGGCATTGAAGATTGCCCGTAGTTCCAAAATATTGATTGGAAGGGAGGACTCCTCCTGAGTCCACAGACCTTGTGCCACATCCCGTATGGCTCCACAGCCGAAAAGGCTTGCGTCCATAGTCACAATCTCCCAGGACAGTCTCAAGAAGCACGTGCCTTGGGACAGATGATCTGGACAGAGCCACCAAGAGAGCGAATCTCTCAACAGGTTGTCCAGCACAATCTGTTGAGACAGATCTGAATGGTCGCCATTCCATTGTCTCAGCATGCATAGTTGTAAGAATCTGAGATGGAATCATACAAAAGGAATGATGTCCATACATGACACCATGAGTCCGATCACCTCCATACACTGAGCCACTAAGGGTCTCAAGAAGGCCTGGAGGGCAAAACATGCAGAAGTTAGCTTGCAACATCTCTGATCTGTGAGGAATATTCTCATGGATAGGGAGTCTATTATTGTCCCCAGGAAATTCACCCTTGTACTTGGAGTAAGAGAACTCTTTTCCAAGTTTATCTTTCATCCATGTGATCGAAGAAGATTGAGAAGGGACTCCAAATGTTCTTCCGCTTAACGAAAAGATGGTACCTGTACCAAGATATCGTCCAAGTAAGACGCTACTGCCATACCTTGTGTTCTGGTAACGGCTAGAAGAGCCCCCAGAACCTTTGTTAATATCCTTGGAGCAGTAGCTAGGCCAAACGTAAGAGCTATGAACTGGAAGTGCTGGTCTAGAAAGGCAAACCTCGGGAACTGAAAATGTTCCCTGTGAATCAGGACGTGAAGGTATGCATCCTTCAGGTCTATTGTGGTCATAAACTGTCCTTCCTGAATCAGAGGAAGGATTGACCATATTGTCTTCATCTTGAAAGAGGGAACACTCAGAAACTTGTTTAGGCACTTTAGGTCCAGAATTGGACGAAAAGGTTTGAATAAAACTCCAAACCTCTTTTTGCTGTAGGTACCGGGACAATTACTCCTAGAGAGGAGAGATCCCATATGCAACCTAAGAAGGCAGCCCTCTTTTCTGGACTTGTAGACAGATTGGAGAGTAGGAATCTGCCCCTGGGCGGATGAGACTTGAATCCTATCCAAGGATCCTGTACATCCTGGAACCAAGCATCTGAAAAAAGAGACAGTCTGCCTCTTCATGCTGATGTATTCTTGACAGGCTTCTTAGCCTGTTTGGACTTATTCCAGGAGTGAGCCAGCTTCCAAGTACTCTTGAGCTGTTCGGACTTGGATGAGGATTGCTGTCATTGTGACTTGTTAGCACGAAAGGAACGAAAATTAGACAATTGCCGTCTCTTAGGCCTATACTTCTTATCCTGCAGTATGAAGGCACCTTTCCCTCCAGTAACCGTGGAGATAATGGAGTCCAGCCCTGGACCAAATAAAATCTTCACCTTGAAGGGAAGAGAAAGAAGTCTGGATTTAGAAGTCATATCCGCAGACCAAGACTTCAACCAGAGAGCCCGGCGGGCTAGAACCGCAATGCCAGCAGCCTTTGCGTTTATGCAAATAATCTGCATATTCGCGTCAAAGATGAAGGAGTTAGCCTTAATTCTCTCATGAATATCCTCGAGGGGAGTCTCCACCTCAATGAGCTCTGACAGAGTGTCGCACCAGTAGGTATCTGCTCCAGCCACCATGGCTCCAGCTGCCGCCGGTTGAAATAAAAACCCTGTATGTTGAAACAGCTTCCTCAGAAAGGTTTCCATTTTTTTATCCATAGGCTCTCTAAAAGAAGAACTATCGTCCAGACGGATAGTAGTATGCTTAGCTAGTGTAGAGATAGCACCATCCATCTTAGGGATGGAGCCCCACAAATCTAATTGAGAGTTAGGGACCGGGAATTATTTTTTAAAAGTAGACGAGGGGGAAAAAGAAGTTCCATCTTAACTGGCACAGGAAAAGTCAGAGGGACCTTCCTGTCTTCATAAACCCTGTCTAATTTAGGGATCTTAGCTTCCTCAGGGAGTGTAGCCTCTGTAACCTCTAGCGTAGACAGAACCTCCTTTAATAAAAAACGCAGATGCTCAATTTTAAATCTTAAGGAGGGTTCCTCCGCTGAAGGAGGTTTAGAAACTGAAGTCTCTGACTCAGAAAGTTCACCCTCTGATGCTACAGAGGTTAACTCATCCTCGAATAGCTGGGACATAGAAACTAAAGCCGACAAATATTTAGATGATTCTAGGTCAGGAGAACTATGTTTAACCTTTCTCTTGTTTTTTTTTAGAGCGAAGTAAGGCACTAAGGGCCGCAGACACCGCTGATTTTAACTGCGCGGTAAAGTTCGCTGGAAAAAGGCCCCCTCCAGATTGAGAAATAGTTGCGCTGCGGGGAACTGCATGTGGAGTGGGTAATGTAGAAAGGTTAGTAATTTCTCGGGACCCACCCAGATTACTGAGAAGTAGACGGCTCAGAGGGGCTAATAGCACTATGAGTATTAGCAGGCTTGTCTCCCTTCTTAGATTTTAGAACAGTGTTTAGGCAAATGGAACGAAATTGAGCAGGCGGGCAAACCACAGCCTCCTCACAATATAAACAGGAATTATTAATCAGTACAGAAGGAGCCTTCTAATGTAGTATCAGAGTCCTCCATAGCTTTGTATATACCACCAGAAGGACAAATAATAAGAAAAGGTTTTATTTAAAAAAACGGCACCTTAATACTCCCAATGGCTGGGGCACTCACCACCTCCTAGACCCAGACAGCTAACAGTGAAACGCTCTCGTCAGGAAAGATGTCTGCAGCAGGATCTTAGGAAATGAAAAAGACTGCACCCGGTCACGTGGTGCGTTAGACAGAACTTCCACTGCTATGAAAAAGGACGCTAAGCTATTCTGAGCTGCGCAACACTTCAAAAACGAAAGTGAAACCTGTTTGTTCCAAGCCAAAAAACACACATTCTATGAGCCCAAAAAAACTCTCACATTAAAGGGACACTGAACCCAATTTTTTTCTTTCGTGATTCATATAGAGCATGCAATTTTTTTTTTTAAATTCTTTATTAACCAACAATAAGAAATGATGTTGTACAATGATATAGTCTTGACTTATTTCAAGATAAATAAAAGAGACAAATAACAAAAAATAAGTTCATCCTCATCTCTAAGAAATTAAAGGGTTTCAACCTGGAGATATAGAGGAAAAACAAATAATCAAGATGTATTAAATGATCTTTAGCCCTCCATATTCTCCTGGAGGGGTTTACATTTTGTCAAAGGAAGAAGATAAAAAGTACCCTATTACCTTATACCACTTTATGTCGGGATTTTCTAATTTTATATAAAAGAAAAAAAAACTGAAACAAAACAATAACAAAAAAAAAAAAAATTTTTTTTTTTAAATATATCCACCTCTCGCTCATCTCCCCCACTCCCCCGGCTACCAAATGCCCAAAAGCACTAATTCTGAGTTTTGAAAGGGAAAGATCATATAATCCTTTTCATTTTCGGGGAGTGATTTAATATATACTGCCCATTTGTTAAAAAAATTCCTTATGTCATCGTCGTTGTTTATGTCTGTATCCTTTTGTTCTAATAGGCATTGTTTTTTTAAGCAGTTCTGAAATTCAGACACACTAGGCACTGAGCGCATTTTCCATTTTTTGCATATTAGATATCTAGTAGCTAAAATAGAAATAGATATTAATTTGTCATTAGGATGACATTTAATCTGATTGTCTTTACAAAATATAATTTGATATGGGGTGAAGGTTACAGGCGGGATTTCCAACACCTTATTTAGCCAGTATTCTAACTTGCACCAGGTTTTTCTTACTTTTGGACAAAACCAAAACATATGTTCTATGTTGGCTGCTAGGAGTGAACATTTGGGGCATTTATCAAAACCTGAGTTGTAAACCCTATGACCCATTGCCGGAGTAAAGTATGCCCTATGAAGGATTTTGATATGCGCTTCCCGCCAAGTGGCTGAAAGAGTTATTTTTTTCACTTTACTTATGGATTGTTGGATTGTTTTTGGTCAACCCTGTCCCATTCTGATAAAGAAGTCCATGTTGAGGCAAGTCTTACTAAGTTCTGGTTGCCCCTGCTAATTCCTAAAAGATGATAGCACACTGATATAGACATCCGATTCACAGTCATGAGAGTAAGCCAATTTTCAAGTTTACCTAGTTTCCAACACCACCCTACCTCTCTAGTTGTTTCCAAAAGATAGTGCCTTATCTGCAGGTACGCAAAGAAGTCTTTATTAGGTAAATTATATTCCCCTTTTAATTTTTCAAATGTTTTGATGGTTTTTTTATCATCATCATCTATCAAAAGGGTCAGTTTATTAAGCCCATTCTTATGCCATCTATTAAAAACCTCAGATTGCAGACCAGGTTGAAACTTTGGGTTCCTAATCAGGGTGAGATAATTTGAAATCTTGGGGTTGAAGGATAAAAGTTTTTAAATTTTCCACCAAGCCTTTATAGGGTTAGAAATAGATTTAAGTCTTTTAATTTCTGGGGGTAACTCTTTTGGAGAGGAATGCAAGAGTGCTAAGGGAAGATAAGGATCGCAAATATTTATTTCAAGTTGGTTATTTAGAACGTAATCCTTAGATAAGATCCAGCCACTCGCTATTCGTGCTAGAGAGGTAAGGTTATATGCTCTAATGTCAGGGAGTGCCAAGCCTCCAAACTCCGATGAAAGAGAAAGTTTATTCCTTTGCCAAAGAAATTGACTGATTAAACTATTAATCAGCCTTACATCCCTCTCAAAAAGATCACTGGAACGTTCAAGAGTATATATAACAACTTGGGGAGAAGGATCATTTTAAACAATGCCACTCGGCCCGAGACTGAGAGAGGTAATGTATGCCAAGTTCTCAGTTTTTCTTTAATTTGTCTAATAATAGGAGGTATATTAAGTTCATATAGTTTATCGGAGTTCACCGGGATGTTTATTCCTAAGTATTTAAATGAATCTATTATTCTTTTAAAGGGGTTATCTATACATGAGTCTTTGTCCCTGCGGATCCAATGAATTTCTGACTTAGATGCATTTATTTTGTATCCTGAAAAAGTGCCAAAGTGGTCTATTATATGCATAAGTTTTGGAATGTTAATTTTAGTGTTTGATATATACAACAGCACATCATCTGCATATAGACCAATTTTAATCTCATAATTTGAGATCTTTATTCCATCTAGGCTTTGTCGTACCATGATTGCCAAGGGTTCAATGGCCACATTGAACAGAAGGGGAGAGAGGGGGCATCCCTGGCGAGTTCCCCTTTCAGGGGTTATCGATGAAGATACAGCGCCATTAATAGTCAACCGTGTGGCTGAACTTTTATAAAGATTCTCCACAAATTCAGGAAACTTGCCCTTGATTCCAAATTTAATCAGGGATGTATTGAGGTGCTTAAAAGTAACGGAGTCAAACGCTTTTTCTGCATCAATAGAGAGAATAGCCATGTCTGATCCTCCAAACTTCTCCTCTATCCCCCCTTCTGTCCAAGATGCCTTTTCAAAATGTTCCAAAGTAAGAATTACTTCTCTTATTTTTGCCGAGGAGTTCCGTCCGTTCATAAAACCAGCTTGGTCCGGATGGATCACCTGTGGTAATATTTGCTGAAGTCTAACTGCCAAGATAGAGGTAAGGATCTTATAGTCAGAATTAAGTAGGGCTATTGGCCTATAGGATTCTTTAAGCCTTGGATCCTTCCCTTCCTTAAGAATCAGAGTCGTGTGTGAAGCCGAAAATGCAGGTGTAACTGGTTTACCATTCATGTAGAAATTATTATATAGATTTATTAAGTATGGAGAGATTTCTGAAGATAGTATTTTGTAAAATTCACTAGGTAAGCCATCCGGACCTGCTGCCTTATTAGTAGGAAGACCTGAAATTGCCTCAGATAATTCTTGCTCTGATATAGGGGAATTAAGCCTACTGATGTCATCATCCGCCAATAGGGGGTTTTGATCTTATTCCAAAACTCTGCTGCCTTATCATGATCATATCCTTTGCAGGAATATAGATCTTGATAATATTTCACCAGAATGGATGTGATTTTATCTGGGTTTAAGATTTGCTCACCCTTCTCTAGGATTTCTTCTATGTGAGATTGCTTTTTCTCATTGTTAACCATTCTGGCCAGCATCTTTCCAGATTTGTTTCCAAATCTGTAAAGTTTGGCCTGGGTTTTTAGTTCCTTTTGTGTTTGTCGAGTCAAAATATATGTGTCCCGGGCTTCTTTAGCCTGCACATATTTAGACCAATTTAAGGCATTCTTGTGTAACATAAATTTATTGTATGCGTTAGTCAGCGCTTTTTGTATCTCACTATCCCTTACCTTCAGTTTCTTAGTCAGGGTTATATTGTAAGCTAAAATTTCACCCCTAAGAACCGCTTTAGCGGCTTCCCAGAACAGTTCTGGACGTTCGATGTATTCTGAGTTAAAGTGAAGGTATTCCTCAAATTTAGATCTAAGATGGGTTTTAAATTTCATATCCATCGCTAAATAGTATGGAAAATAGAAGCGCAAGGATTTAAATCTTGGTTGTTCAAACTTGATGTCCAAAGTAATAGGGGCATGATCTGATAACAGTATAGGGGCGATACCTGCTTGCACTCTTAGAGAGCCAAGACGCTTGTCTACAAGAAATAAGTCTATTCGGGACAGGGTTTTGTGTGCTTTTGAGAGACACGTGAATTCCTGAATGTCTGGATTCTGGCTTCTCCAAATATCATATAATGCTAAGTTCTGCTTTATTTTCTTAAACATTTTAGATTCTAAATTGTCCTTTTTCTGCTTTTTCTGCTTCGTAGATTCTCTAAGTCTATCTAACGGACAAAGCAGTGCCATATTAAAATCGCCACCTATGATTAGGAGTCCCTGTTTATAGAGAAGGAGTTTAGTTTGAATTCTATTCCAGAATTCTGGATCAAAGATATTGGGGCCATAGATATTACAAATTGTATAGAATTCCTGGGCAATTTTTACCTTTAACAGGACATACCTTCCCTCCGGATCGGGTTCGCAGTGAATCACCTCAAGATGGACTCTTTTCCCTATTAGGATTGCCACTCCCCTTTTTTTGCCTACACTTGGCGAGAAGTATACCTCTCTAACCCATGAAGATTTGAGTTTGATAGATTCTTCTGAATTAAGATGGGTTTCTGGAATTAGCCCTATATCTGTCTGAGATTTCCTTAGTTGTGTCAAAATGGTTTTTCGTTTGATAGGGGTGGAAATCCCTCCCACATTCCATGAGACTATTCTAAGTTTATCTATTTCTTTGAGTCTTTAGCGTTTCCTATGGCTTGCAGGGGAGGTGAGAGAGAGAGAGCGAGGAGGATGGACATAGTCAATAAAAGAGAAAAAAAAAAAAAAAAAAAAGGAAATAAATAAAAACTAACACAAACTCTACTTGCCCCATCAGCCCCTAGATGTGGGGTTTTCCCGATTCTGAGCCTATGCTGACTAAGTAAGGACTGCATTCTCTGTTGCTACTAAGTCTAAAGATGAAAAGAATTTCTCGGCTGCGTGTGCCTCCAGAAAAAGATGTACTGTTCCATTCATAGTTACTTTTAGTTTGGCTGGGTAAATTATGGTTGCATTTATTCCAGAGTTTATGAATTTTGTACATATAGGTGCCAAATTTCTTCTCTTGGAAGCTGTCTCAGCCGAGAAATCCTGAAACATGAGGATTTTAGTACCATTAATGATAAGAGGTTGTGTTTTGCGGTAAAATTGAAAAAGAGAGACTTTATCTTGATAATTCAGTAGTTTTACAATGACAGGTCTAGGCCTACTGGAGTTTTGGGCTGACTGTGCTGGACCCAATCTATGAGCCCGCTCTACCAAGATATTATTATGCGAGGATGGGAGTTTAAGAGCTGATTTTAGTGTATCAGAAACAAAGAAAGCTAGGTCCTCATATTGTTTCTCCTCTGGGAGGCCTATTATTCTAATGTTGTTTCTTCTACTTCGATTTTCTAGATCTTCTAGTCTCATGAGAATCTTTTGGTTACTACTATTAATACTGTCCAACTTAGTGCCTTGCACTACTACCGTGTCTTCTAAATCAGATACTCTCTGCTCAACCTCCTGCATTCTTGAGGAGAATTGTCTAATTTCCTGTGATAGGGAGGAAATGTCCTGCTTAATTTCCATCCTTAGAGCATCAAATTTAGGAGAGAGAGCATCAGAGATGTTGGCAACTAAGTTTTGGACATTTAATAGTTCAGTTGTAGCTACGCTTGATAGGGTTGATTGGATATCAGGACTTGGGTCCTGTGTAGTCTTAGATTTCTTATCTCTTTGTCTACCTGCCATTCCTGGTGAGGATGTTTTTGGAGAGATACCAAGGAATTTATCCATATACTAGAAAAAAAAAAAAAAAAAAAAAAAGGGGATAGGAAAGTGGAAGGGGGGAGAACCAAGTGAGAAGTGGTTGAGTGACCTGTATAAGGTGATTAATCCGTGGGGATGTAGACAGAATTTAAGTTATAAAGCGAGTCTCAACTGTAATATGCAAAAGATTTTCTAGGTTCTTAGAGAATAACAACTAAACACTGTTTTAACCCCTATAATGATTCAAACATTACATTAAATGTCTGAGAAATTAATTAGAAATAATTTATTCTAGAAAAGAAATAAGGGGTTTTCCTTTCCCTCTCTCCCTTCTCCCCTCCCTCTTCCCCCCTCCCTTCTCTTCCCCCTATTTTACTGTTGTTAGAATATCTACAAACAACTTACAATTCATTTTAGCCTAAAAACTTACTTCCCATATCTGCTTTCAATTTTATATAATACAAAAGAATTGATTACTGCAGATATTTGTGATCCAGGGGGATGCTGCCTATACCCCTAATAGTAAACACCAAAAAAAAGATATAATTGGTTATGTTACTATAGTATGGTTTAGGGAGGCGGAGAGGAAGAAACAGAGGTACAAAACAAAAAACAAACAAGCCAAAGAGAGCAAAAAAGAAAAAAAAAACAATAGCATAAAAAAAAAAAAAAAAAAAAGCAATTTGATTACACCATTAGATAGTCTTGTTAGGCTAAGGCTTATAATGTCCGTAGGCCTGGAGTTGTTATCTCCTTCGGTAACGTTGTACTCAATCTGAAATATATCAATTGGCTACAAAGTTGTGGCTGTATTTAACCGTTATCCTCCTTTCTTAATTGCCCAAACAGGAGTAGAGTATGTCTGTTTAACTTAAGTAATTCTTTCTTATGGTGGCTTCCAGGGTTAAACAGTCAGTCTGTGTATCAATTTAGCTATCCTCTTTTAATTAACTTCAATATTGCCCCACGTTAGCAGTGACTTCTACTGAGGCTTTGCCGCTGCAATGTAAGATATAGTGCAGTGTTCTTTTTTTTTTCCAGCAAAACTCACCCCCTCCTGCGCTGTTGCTCCGCTTGCCACCCGCGACTTCTGGCTTCAGGCTGCTGTAAGACCAATCCAGGCCAGTCAAACCGGAGCTCGCCCCCTCAATCCTCCACTCCAGGTAAGGAACACGACCAACTCCCCCCGCGCAGCACCGGTGGGGGGGGGGAGAGGATGGCGCCGCACCAAGCGGGCAATGCAGCTCCGAAACGGCCACACACCGGGTTCGCCAGCCCGTCCAGGCCTGACTCCCTCCCACGCAGCACCGGTGGGGGAGGGCACGGGGCGGGCCCAAGACGGCGTGACCCGTAGGGACCGATGGAAGAACAGGTAAGCTGGGGGAGCTGCAGACCGCTGTTAGAGTTAACCTGTCAGGGGTGGCAGCCGCACGGAGGGGGAAAGAGTGAGATTTCAAAGGGATAGCGGAAATCCAGGCAAACTTAAAGACAGTGAATTGAAGCTCCAACAGTTCAAAACCACTTCCAAGGCTAAGCGGGCAATAAGCAAAGGGTTATTAGCCAAAAGAACAGACCAGTTAGTCAGCAAGGTAGGCTCTAAACAGTGGGATGACGTGCCACTGAAAGGTTCCAGAGCAGTTCTACGGTAGCTATCAGGGAGATAGCCCCAGGACCTGAGGCTGGCGTGGGAATCCACCACCAATTTCCCAGTGACTGGAGAGATGAGCTAAGCAACACCTGTGCAGCACCTGTGTGTAGCTCCTCCTCCACCGGAACCAGCTTCAAGAGCCAGAGCATGCAATTTTAAACAGCTTTCTAATTTACTCCTATTATCAATTTTTCTTCGTTCTCTTGCTTTCTTTATTTGAAAAAGAAGGCATCTAAGCTATTTTTTTTGGTTCAGTACCATGGAAAGCACTTGTTCATTGGTAGGTGAATTTACCCACCAGCAAGAACAACACAGTGTGTTCACCAAAAATGGGCTGGCATCTAAACTTACATTCTTGCATTTCAAATAAAGATACCAAGAGAATGAAAATAATTTGATAATAAGAGTAAATTAGAAAGTTGCTTAAAATTGCATGCTCTATCTGAATCACGATAGAAAAAAATTGGGTTCAGTGTCCCTTTTAGCAGATATAAAATCCCCAAGCTGTTCAAATAATTTCCCTGAGGGAGATATTAACCCTTAATCCTACCGAGGTATAAAGGAGCCACACTGTGACCCTGTATAGCTTTTTAAAGTGTATACAGGGAGTGCAGAATTATTAGGCAAATGAGTATTTTGACCACATCATCCTCATTATGCATGTTGTCTTACTCCAAGCTGTATAGGCTCGAAAGCCTACTACCAATTAAGCATATTAGGTGATGTGCATCTCTGTAATGAGAAGGGGTGTGGTCTAATGACCAACACCCTATATCAGGTGTGCATAATTATTAGGCAACTTCCTTTCCTTTGGCAAAATGGGTCAAAAGAAGGACTTGACAGACTCAGAAAAGTCAAAAATAGTGAGATATCTTGCAGAGGGATGCAGCACTCTTAAAATTGCAAAGCTTCTGAAGCGTGATCATCGAACAATCAAGCGTTTCATTTGAAATAGTCAACAGGGTCGCAAGAAGCGTGTGGAAAAACCAAAGCGCAAAATAACTGCCCATGAACTGAGAAAAGTCAAGCGTGCAGCTGCCAAGATGCCACTTGCCACCAGTTTGGCCATATTTCAGAGCTGCAACATCACTGGAGTGCCCAAAAGCACAAGGTGTGCAATACTCAGAGACATGGCCAAGGTAAGAAAGGCTGAAAGACGACCACCACTGAACAAGACACACAAGCTGAAACGTCAAGACTGGCCAAGAAATATCTCAAGACTGATTTTTCTAAGGTTTTATGGACTGATGAAATGAGAGTGAGTCTTGATGGGCCAGATGGATGGGCCCGTGGCTGGATTGGTAAAGGGCAGAGAGCTCCAGTCCGACTCAGACGCCAGCAAGGTGGAGGTGGAGTACTGGTTTGGGCTGGTATCATCAAAGATGAGCTTTTGGGGCCTTTTCGGGTTAAGGATGGAGTCAAGCTCAACTCCCAGTCCTACAGCCAGTTTCTGGAAAACACCTTCTTCAAGCAGTGGTACAGGAAGGAGTCTGCATCCTTCAAGAAAAACATGATTTTCATCCAGGACAATGCTCCATCACACGCGTCCAAGTACTCCACAGCGTGGCTGGCAAGAAAGGGTATAAAAGAAGAAAATCTAATGACATGGCCTCCTTGTTCACCTGATCTGAACCCCATTGAGAACCTGTGGTCCATCATCAAATGTGAGATTTACAAGGAGGGAAAACAGTACACCTCTCTGAACAGTGTCTGGGAGGCTGTGGTTGCTGCTGCACGCAATGTTGATGGTGAACATATCAAAACACTGACAGAATCCATGGATGGCAGGCTTTTGAGTGTCCTTGCAAAGAAAGGTGGCTATATTGGTCACTGATTTGTTTTTGTTTTGTTTTTGAATGTCAGAAATGTATATTTGTGAATGTTGAGATGTTATATTGGTTTCACTGGTAAAAATAAATAATTGAAATGGGTATATATTTGTTTTTTGTTAAGTTGCCTAATAATTATGCACAGTAATAGTCACCTGCACACACAGATATCCCCCTAAAATAGCTATAACTAAAAACAAACTAAAAACTACTTCCAAAACTATTCAGCTTTGATATTAATTAGTTTTTTGGGTTCATTGAGAACATGGTTGTTGTTCAATAACAAAATTAATCCTCAAAAATACAACTTGCCTAATAATTCTGCACTCCCTGTATATAAAAATGGTCTTACCATCCAGTATCCATGCTGTGGAACAGGCGCAGCCTCTCAAGTGTGACAGTCTTGCAGCAGCGCTTCTGACATGGACTTGAGTGTGTAACAGCAAGCAGTGAAACTCGTCAACACTGATTGCTCAGGAGCTGTTAGCGACAGTCTGGATGGGATCGCAGAAAAACTTTCCCTGCATCTCCAGACTCTAACTTTCATCAATACTCTCACTGAGAGGTTTACATGATTACTTAAAACTCCAGTCCTTTCTTGAAGGGAATATACCCATTACAGGACTATCCAAATCTTCTGCCACCTCCTATAGTGACGAAAGGCAAAGAATGACTGGGGGATAGGGGAAGAGGGAGGGATATTTAAGCCTTTGGCTGGGGTGTCTTTGCCTCCTCCTGGTGGCCAGGTGTTGTATTTCCCAACAGTAAGGAATGAAGTCGTCGACTCTCCCTGCCTTATGGAAGTAAATACTATATAAACCTATTAACCTCTAAACCGCTTTCCCCCAACAAAGCAATAACTAATAAAAGTATTAACACCTGGACTTCCGGTGGGAGGGCTTAGAGGATAGCAGCAGAAAAGTGGAGCTCCCCTATCAGCGGCCTAAAAACTCTATCCTAAACAATCGTTTCGGGGTTTTTATATCTCCTCAGCCCGGTTAATGTCCTTGTCAGAGTGTGCTGCCCAGAATAGAGGATTATTGGTTTGTAGACCTCTATTTTTAACAGGAGCTTGTCATCAATCCAACACCGGGGCTCGCCTGACTCTCAACCGAGTGCAATGCACTAGCGCAAGACAAGGAAAAGTGCAAAACAGCCGCAGCGATCATAGGGTACTGGACTATCGGACACAACACCACGTCCTCTGAGTGGATCAGATTGTATTGGCAATAACTTTACCCAAGGGAGTACCTACACACCGCAAACTTACCCAGGGAGTCCGCAACGACCAACTGTTGGAACCGCGTAGAGGATCGAAGCTGTCGAAGTGGGAACCAGCACACACAGTATATAGATCATCCATTTCTAAAGCTGGTAAAATCTCTGCCTGACTGACCGGAGTGCCAGACCCGAGGAGACTACAAAAAAGATAAAAGAAAAAGAGCTCAAAATTATGGGCGCCATCTTGATGGCCTAAAACGGTAAATGAAGGATCAATTAGCGGCAGGCCTTGCTGTGTACTCGTTGGCCTCACCTACTTTGATCGACTCGCAGACCACAAGACTGGTAAAGTAATATATTAGCTATTCCTCACTACCGAGCAGCCTAATGTGCCTCAAAGAAGCAGATTTCACTGAACTCCAAAAATATAATTATTTTTGCCACAAATATGGAACTCTCTAGTGTAACTTGGGACTTATACTATATACAGGACCTTGACTAAGAACTTTTTGGGATATAGCCGGGCTCTAGGATAACATCTCCTATTCATACAGTAATCACTGGGCCCTAGAATAAAAGCTCAAGGATACCCGCTAACTAAATCCTAGGTGGAAGCAGAGACGCTGAAAGCTCAGCTTTATATCAGAGTAGCCCACATATACTGCCTTTTTGTCTTTGCGGGCCTAGTGTGACTAATATCTCAAGAAACTGCAACAATTAGGCACAGATTTGTATTCTGCTTTTCTGCTTGACTGTATCAAAAGTGTTATATGGTTATTGTTACGGTTACCCTTAGTCTCGCTGAGAGATGGACCGCTTAGTAGCCTGGATCCCTATTGCTAAAGAGGGGAGAAGCTGCTTTCCATAGTATTCTATATGAGTCTCGCAAATATAGAATAATCTCCCTTAGCTGCAGTACAGCTAGGATACCCTTCTGCCCACAAAAACGAGTCAACGCTGCGATTGAGGGTCAAACAAGAACTCAGGACTGGGATGCCCAGCCTGCTTTTTATTAAGGTTACATGCACACAGGGCACTCCCAGGGGGAGAGGGGGGGAAGCACAAAATCCCCCATCACACATTTAGATAGAGAGCACTGTCCTTTGACAGGCCACAATAGGATTACAGTACTTAAGATAACAAGTTTACAAGTTCATCTTATCAATTAGCAGTCTGGCTCCAGAGGTGATTAGACAATAGTTTCTAAAAGCTGAAAAAAAAGAGTTAACTCTTTATGAAATGATACTTGTTACGGTTTTCTTGGAGCCCTTCTTAGGCGCTGGCTTGCTGGTTCAGGCATTGCTGCTGGGAAATAAGCTCTTCACAACAAAATAACTAATGCTTCTGTAACAGTGCTCCCTTTCTGTGGAACACTCTGGCAGACACGGTCTGACCCCTTTTCGGGGCAGACTAAGGCTGTCCAGACCGCTGGTTATGCGGGGCTGAGGTCGGTTTGTCTGGACAACCCGTCGGCGTTGCCATTCTGTTTCCCAGGTCTGTAAGTAATGGTGAAATTGAAGGGTTGCAACGATAAGCTCCAACGTAATAGCCTGCCGTTATCTCCAGAGACCCGGTTCAGCCACACCAACGGGTTATGGTCGGTGACCAGAGTGAACTCCTGACCATATAAATAGGGAGTCAATTTCTTTAATGCCCACACCAAAGCCAAACACTCCTTTTCGACCGCTGCATAGCTGACTTCGCGGGGCAGGAGCTTCCGGCTGATGTAGGCAACTGGATGCTCCCCTCCATCTTCGCCTACTTGGCTGAGGACGGCTCCCAGCCCGAACATGGAAGCATCTGTATGGACGATAAAACGTTTGTTAAGGGCTGGGGCCGCCAAGACAGGAGCGTTAATTAGAGCATTTTTGAAAGCCTGGAAAGCCGTTTCACAGTGGGGAGACCACAGGACCTGTCGAGGTAAGTTCTTCTTGGTCAAGTCAGTCAGGGGTTTGGCAAGTGTGCTGTAGTCTGGTACGAACCGTCTATAGTACCCTGCCGTGCCCAGGAAGGCTAGGACCTGAGTCTTAGTGATGGGGGTGGGCCAATTGGCGACAGCTTCTATTTTGGCCGGCTCTGGTCGCTGCTTTCCACACCCCACCCGGTGACCCAGGTACTGTACCTCGGCCATCCCAAAGTGGCATTTTTCTGGCTTCAGAGTCAGGCCAGCAGCCCGGATCTGATCCAGAACCATTCCCACATGAGCTAAGTGGTCCTCCCAGGACTCACTGTGGATCGCTATGTCGTCCAGGTAGGTGCAAGCAAAACTCTGGAAGCCATCCAGGAGCCTATCCACCAAGCGCTGGAATGTAGCTGGGGCATTCTTCATCCCAAATGGCATTACCCGAAACTGATATAAGCCGAATGGGGTGACGAATGCCGACTTGGGGATAGCCTCCGGGGCCAGGGGAATCTGCCAGTAACCTTTGCAGAGGTCAATAGTGGTCAGGTAATTTCCCCTGGCTATACGATCGAGTAGCTCGTCTACCCTGGGCATAGGGTAAGCGTCTGTCACGGTATTTTCATTGAGCCTCCGATAGTCTACGCAGAACCGGGTGGTCCCATCTTTCTTGGGCACCAAGACAACTGGGGAGGCCCAGGGACTATCGGAGGGCTCAATTACCCTGAGCTGGAGCATCTCATCGATCTCCTTCTTCATTCCTGTCCTAACTGCTTCGGGGATTCGGTACGGAGCCTGGCGCAAGGGAGCTTGTCCCGGAGTATCTACCTGGTGGGTGGTTAAAGTAGTGTACCCTGGCTTCGGGGAGAAGGTGAGGTGTTTGGACTGGAGGAGTTGGTTGAGCTGCTCCCTTTCAGTGGGGCTAAGTCGGTCCCCTATCTGAACCTGCGCCACTATACCTGTGGGGAGGCTCTTTTCTAATAGGTCTGGAATGGGTAAACTGTCGGGGTCTTCCTGAGGGGAACAACATACGGCCGTCACGTTCTCTGGTCGCTCAAAATATTCCTTGAGCATGTTTACATGGAATGTCTTTCTAAGATTGTTGTCGTGGCAGCTAGCTATCACATAAGTGGTGTCTCCCCTTTTCTCTACGATCTGGTAGGGACCCTGCCAGGACGCCTGCAATTTGTCTGTCTTCACCGGCTTAAGTACTAACACCTTTTGTCCTATGGTGAAGATTCTCTTTCGGGCCCCCCAATCGTACCATACTTTCTGTCTTCTCTGGGCCAACTGGAGATTAGCCCGCACGGATTTGGCTAATTGCTCCATTCGGTCCCTGAGTTCCAGCACGTATGGCACAATTGGGACACCGTCAGCCTCCATCTCTCCCTCCCAGTGCTCCCGGATCAGGTTTAGGGGTCCCCGTACCTTTCTTCCGTAGAGCAACTCGAAGGGAGAGAACCCTGTTGTTTCCTGGGGCACCTCCCGATAAGCAAATAGGAGGTGCGGCAGGAAGCGTTCCCAGTCTCGGTATTCCTGAGTGAACGTCTTGAGCATTTGCTTGAGGGTCCCATTGAACCTCTCACACAGTCCATTCGTCTGGGGGTGGTATGGGGAGCTCAGGAGGGACTTAATTTTGCAAACCTGCCAGAGTTGTTGGGTCAATTCAGCCGTAAATTGGGTGCCTCGGTCGGATAGGATTTCTTTTGGAAATCCTACCCGGGAGAACACCTGTACTAGTGCATTCGCTACCGTATCCGCTTGTATGTTGGATAGGGCGACAGCCTCTGGGTACCTGGTAGCGTAGTCCACTACGGTAAGAATGTATCGCTTACCGGAGGGACTAGGGGTAGCCAGTGGTCCCACTAGGTCAATAGCAACCCGGCTGAAGGGTTCCTCTACAATGGGCATATTTACTAGCTGGGCTTTAGGGTGATCGCCTCGCTTTCCTACTCGTTGACACACATCGCAGGTGTTACAGTAAGTTCTAACGTCAGCATGCACCCCTGGCCAAAAGAACGTGTGAGTAATGCGGTGTAGGGTACGGGTAACGGCTAGGTGGCCTGCTAAGGGGATGTCGTGGCCTATTTTGAGGATTTCTTGACGGTATTTGTGGGGCACTACCAGCTGTCGCCTACGCTGTCCCCTTTTCTCTGTCCAGCGGTATAGTTTCCCTTTTTCCCATAAGAATGTTTCGTTATCTGCCCCGCCCCCTCCGGTCTCTGCTCGTTCCCGGTACTTTTGTAAGGTCGGGTCAGTCTTAGACTCTGCCTCGAAAGCATCTGGGGTGTCCCAGGGTATGGGGCCTAACCTGTCAGGCAAGGTCGGGGTAGGTCTTACCTGTGTCTCCCGCACTGGTGAGAGCTCTCGCTCCGTCCGGGCTTGGGCCCGTGTAGTCACTGGGTCCGCCTCGTTGTTGCATACTGGAGCATAGGCAGAAGTCATGGGGCCCAAATCGTTGCCCAGTAGTACTTCGGCAGGTAAATTATCCATTAGGCCCACGTTCACAGCCCCCTTTCCCGCTCCCCAATCAAGATGCACTTTAGCTGTTGGAATTTTGTACACATCCCCCCCCGCCACTCTAACGGCCACAGTCTGTCCGGATCGCTTGTGCTCTGGCACCAAATGACTCTGTACCAGCGTGATAGTAGCCCCTGTGTCTCGCAATCCCTCGGTAGATCGCCCCTCGAGCCATACCCTCTGCCGATGGTGCTGGCGGTTATCTGAGGCAGCATATACAGGGTCTGCCTCGTGAAGCGGCCCCACATATCCCTCCATAGGGGCCTCTTGGTTAACACAGAGGGCCCGGGCCGGACGATAGGACCCAGAGGGGTAATTGTAATTCCTGGGTGTCTGGTGCGTATTAAGGGGGCAGCTAGCCATGAAATGCCCTGGTTGCTTGCATCGGTGGCAAGTCGGTCTGGGACGCTCAGAGCTGTTATTGGGTGGTCCTGAGTGTCGGACGGGCCCTGTGGGCACCGGGGCTCGGAATTCAGCACGAGGGGGTGCACGGTAAACCTCTCTGGGTTCGACCCGTGCTGGAGCTCGGTAGTTCATGGGTTCGTTAAGACGGGAGTCATAATGTTCATCGGCCAATTTGGCTGCTTCTTCTAAGGTAGAAGGCCGTCTGTCTCGCAGCCATTCCTTCCCTTGCTGTTCCATGCCATTATAAAAATGTTCTAAGAGAAACAATTGTAAAATTTCCTCCCCAGTCACCGCTTTACTTCCGCTCAGCCAGTGATTTGCCGCTCTCCGCATTCGGTGCGCCCATTCCATATGGGTATCGTTAGGCTTCTTTTCCGTGCCCCGAAACTGTCGGCGATACGTGTCCGGAGTTACAGCGTACCGTTGCAACAGTGTCTCCTTAACTAGCTCATACTGTGTCACTTCCTCAGCACCCAGAGTACGAAAGGCTTCCAGGGCTCGCCCGGATAGTTTCCCAGACAATATCGTGGGCCACTCTCTGTTGGGAATCTGGTGCAGGGCACATTGCCTTTCGAAGTCCGCCAAATATTCATCAATCCCTGTCTCGCTCTCTAGGAAGGGTCGAAATGCCGCATAGGGTATCTTGGGCCTCCCAGCATTTTCGACAGGGATGATTACCTGCGGGGCTTCAGCATTGCGGTGTGCGTTCGCTAGGTTGAGTTCATGGGTTCGAGTCTCTCGTATATCCTCGTCCGCCTCCGCCATCAACTGCTGTACCAATTCCATGGAGGGGTTCGGCCCGTATAATGAGAGCCTTTCCCGAACAATCCTGGTTTTTTCGTCACTAATCGTGGTCGGTGTTTCCGCCATTATGAAGCTCTGATCCAGTTCGGTCAATTCTGCGATCAGCTCTCTCCTCGGCCGGTTGCTGGCGTACCCCCCTCTGCTTTCAAGTAAATCCTTTAGGGTTGTACGCTTCAATTTTTCGTAAGCGCTCTCCATCCGTTCTGTACCTCTCCTAGGAAATCCAGGAAAATCCCGCCGCTGCCGCCAAATGTTACGGTTACCCTTAGTCTCGCTGAGAGATGGACCGCTTAGTAGCCTGGATCCCTATTGCTAAAGAGGGGAGAAGCTGCTTTCCATAGTATTCTATATGAGTCTCGCAAATATAGAATAATCTCCCTTAGCTGCAGTACAGCTAGGATACCCTTCTGCCCACAAAAACGAGTCAACGCTGCGATTGAGGGTCAAACAAGAACTCAGGACTGGGATGCCCAGCCTGCTTTTTATTAAGGTTACATGCACACAGGGCACTCCCAGGGGGAGAGGGGGGGAAGCACAAAATCCCCCATCACACATTTAGATAGAGAGCACTGTCCTTTGACAGGCCACAATAGGATTACAGTACTTAAGATAACAAGTTTACAAGTTCATCTTATCAATTAGCAGTCTGGCTCCAGAGGTGATTAGACAATAGTTTCTAAAAGCTGAAAAAAAAGAGTTAACTCTTTATGAAATGATACTTGTTACGGTTTTCTTGGAGCCCTTCTTAGGCGCTGGCTTGCTGGTTCAGGCATTGCTGCTGGGAAATAAGCTCTTCACAACAAAATAACTAATGCTTCTGTAACAGTTATTATAATCGCTAACTATCTAATCTAGATCATGATACTATCCTGCTGTACATTTAACTAAATTGCATAAGACAAGCAAGGGAAAAGAAGTGTGTTCTCATAATACACCATACAGCTGCATTTGTTTGATACTGTTTTATCTTGCAGGGTTTGATCTGTATGATTTCACAACTGTCATTTAAGTACTATTGTTTTATGTGTGTATGGAGAAATACTTAACTGGTAGCTCAATGGCAAGTCGCAGCCAAAACAGGAGGTGAATCCTCTAGTCAGGGATATGCTGCAGAGATTAGAGGGGAATTCACTTGATACACATCCGATTGTGAAACAAATATCTATTCTGTTTATGCCTAAAATTGATCATCTACAAAGGGGAAGTTGATTTGATGATGTTAAACAGTTCTCGACAAGGGTGGATGAGGCTGAAAATAGAATATCTGACCTGGAGGATACCAATGTTACTAATATAGGCAAAATTGAGAACCTAGAAAGACAGGCTTTAGCTTTACAGCAAAAATTAGATGATCTAGAAAATAGATTGAGGCGCAATAATGTGAGTCTCTTAGGCTTGCCTGAATGAATTAAGCAGTCTGATATCTTGCACTTTGTAGAAACCACACTACCCACGTTACTAAAAATTCCCCCAGTTGGCTTTGTTGGTAGCGTAAAAAGGGCACATAGAGTAGGTCTAGAGAAATTTGGTGCAGGAAATATGTCTCAACCCTGCCCTATAATGATTAAATATCTTTATTTTCAAACCAAAATTGCTGTTTTCAGAGCATATAGTAAATTGGAGTCTCTGAATTATGATAATGAAAGACTGTTTACTCTTTTCAATATTTCTCTGTAGATCTTATGAAAAAGCGTAGGGAATTCTCCCCTCTGTGTTTAAAGCTTAAAAGGGAGGGAAAACAAGCTTTCCTCCTGTACCCAGCTAGACTCAACATCATGACATCCAGAGGGCCAAAAATTTTTGACTCACCAGATGAGGCTCAAAATTACCTGGAAAAAATGGGAACTCCCCCACATAGTCCTCTACATGAACACTACTCTTAAATATACAAGATTGTGCATCCGCTCTTTAGGTCTTTTAAGTTTAGGTTTATTATGTTTGTTACTGTGTGTTTTACAAACATGGACATTAGAAGTTTGAAAGTATAGGACTTCATGCTGTGTTGTGGTGCCTCGAAACAGTTATGGTAAAAGTGAAATGAAAAACGTATACGGCCTCATGTTTGTTTTTGGGGTAATACAGCACAGCGTCAGTTATCTGTTATGTTACTTATACTGTGGTATGGAGATGTTATATAGGTCGGCTTGAATTTGGAGGGCATTTAAGGGAAACATATACTGCAAACTATGATATTGTATGAAACAATGCATTAACTCTTGAAGCCTATGAAAATGAAAGTAATTGTAGATGTGTGACAAATTTCTGTCTTTTACACAGTGAAATTTTGAAATGTGTTGGACGATGGAACCCAGTGATATCCCTGCTCTGCTTTGTGAATACTCTGAAACTAATCCCCTGCGTAAATGTAAGGGGTTTTGTTTTTGTTTTTTTCTCCCTTTCTATGTTGTCCTGTCCTTTACTTTTCACCACACATACACATTCCACAACATTATTCCCTCCCACATGCACAGGTTTCAGACAGTATACATAATAGGTCTCCACATTTAACTTATATTCATGGAACGTAGAGGGAATTCATTCCCCCATCAAAAGAAAAACAATTCTCACCCAGCTTCGAAAAAAGGGAACGGATATTGTGTTTCTTTAAGAAACGCATCTATCGGATTTAGAACATGAACAGTTAAAAAAGGACTGGGTGGGAAGGGTCGAATTTGCATCATACAAAAGCACCAGTAGATGAGTGGCTATACTCTTTGGGAAAAATTAAACTTAGAAAACTTGAATGTACATAAGGACCCAGAGGGAAGGTATATAATAGTGCAAACTCAAATTGCAGACAAGGTGTATACTGTTTGTAACATCAATGCCCCCAACCAAAAAAAATAGAGAATTCTGGGAATCCCTGAAATCTGTGCTCACACCATATTTGTGTACTCAATACATTGTATTGGGGGGTGACTTTAATTTGACCCCAACCCTCATTGTGATAGACACAAGAAACTTGTGAACCGACAAGAAAGGGCACACCTAAAATATCTGACAAATTTGAACTGGAAATTTTTGCGTTGCTGGGGACATCCCTGGACGTTGCAGACATTTGGCGACAACTAAATCCAGATGGAAAGGACTATACATGTATTTCAAGTACCTCCCCCACTATTATTATCGGTTATATGTAGAGCGCCAACAGATTCCGCAGCGCTAACTATGTCGCGTATTAACTTATTTTTTATCTCAAACTCTCTGATAACCCAAATTATTGACACTAAAATTGGAGAGGTAATTGTCTCTGACCATGCCCCTATTGCGCTCTTTACAGATAAAGACACACCCAATAGCAATAGACAAACCTTTAGATTCCCTAAGTACTTAGGGAACTTCTCAAGAATTCCAAAACCACCTAATAGAATGTTGGGATAATTTTCGCACCAATAATACACAACATCTGGGAACACAGCTAAGGTTGTTCTGACAGGAAATATTATCGCCTTTCTAGTGCGTAGGGAAAAAAAGAACACGGAAAGATTAGGTCAGCTAAGAAAGGGACTGGCGGAAGCCTATCTTTTATACCGTACTACCCCCTCTAGGCAAAACCACCAAAGATACACAGCTATTAGGAAGGAATATGATGCTGTGTTAGCTTATCAAGCCTCACAGACTCTCATGCGAACCAGGGATAAATATTACAGGTATGGTGATAATCGGGTAAATTATTAGCATCTTTAGTAAATATCAGAACCGCCACTAAACATGTGGCTGCGCTGAAAAATGAAGGAAAAATCATTAGAGATTCCAAGCTTATAGCCGAAGCATTTGCGTCGTACTACTCTAATCTTTATACTAGTAACTCCCCGACCTCAAATAACACACAACAGAAGTTCTGGGACTCCATTGCTCTTCCACAACTATTGAATGAGCAGATAGATAAATTAAATGCCCCCAGTAGCAGAGAGGAAGTGGATAAAACGATTATGTCAATCTCATTAGGAAAAGATGCGGGACCTGATAGGTTACTCATTGAGTTCTATCAACTGCTCAAGTTGCAGGTGACTCCAATTCTCACTGAGCTATTCTCTGGATATGTTACACCCACTTTCTCTGCAGCTTACATCACCTTGATTCCCAAGTCAGGAAATGATTATCTTTTACCAGAGTCATATAGGCCGATTTCTTTATTGAATTCGGACTATAAAATACTAACCAAACTTTTAGCTGAGAGATTGAAATATATACTACCCCACATAATTCAGGAGGATCAGACGGAATTCATGTTTGCGAGATCTTCGGTAGTTAATGTATGCAGAGTTCTTCAAATAATTCAAGATTTTTGGAATAGGGGACAGTGTAGTGGGAAGCTGGGGGTACCGGAGGCCTTCTTGCTGTCCTTGGATGCAGAGAAGGCCTTTGACAGAGTGGAATGGGAATATCTGATCTCCACAATGCTTAAATTTAATTTCTCAGGACCCTTCCTCTCATTTATAAAGAACCTATTCCATTCCCTAATAGCTTACATCACACCTTGATTCCCAAGCCAGGAAAGGATTGTCTTTTACCAGAGTCATATAAGCCGATTTCTTTATTGAATTCGGACTATAAAATACTAACCAAACTTTTAGCTGAGAGATTGAAATATATACTACCCCACATAATTCAGGAGGATCAGACGGGATTCATGTTCGCGAGATCTTTGGTAGTTAATGTATGCAGAGTTCTTCAAATAATTCAACATTTTTGGAATAGGGGACAGGGTAATAGGAAGCTGGGGGTACCGGAGGCCTTCCTGCTGTCCTTGGACGCAGAGAAAGCCTTTGATAGAGTGGAATCAGAACATCTGTTCTCCACAATGTTTAGATTTAACTTCTCAGGACCATTCCTCTCATTTATAAAGAACCTATACCATTCCGAAATAGCTAACATATGTATCAATAACATGTTTTCGCCAACTATACACTTACAAAGAAGTACCAGACAGGGTTGCCCCTTATCCCCCCTTCTTTTCAATTTGGCTCTGGAGCCATTGGCAATTAAATTAAGACAGACTTTCCCAGGCATTGATATTGCAGGTGATCCCCAGCATTTAGCACTATATGCCGATGATATGCTTTTATTTGTACAGGATCCCCAGACACACATAGCTCCCATTATGGAAGTTCTACAAAATGTCAGCTCTTTTTGGGCTACAAGGTGAACATGCAAAAATCAGAAATCCTCTGGCTGAAGAGGGATGAGAGATCAGATTTTACGTACCGCTTCACTGTCGCAAAGCATACTATCACTTACCTTGGTATACAGATATCGGCCAATCCTAACAAATTATACTCTAACAACCTAACACCTCTATGTGCCAAACTCCAGAGCTAGATGAGAAGATAGAAATTTCTACCACTGTCTCTATCAGGATGGTTTAGTCTTCTTAAGATGGTAGTTTTACCACTGTTGCTATACCCACTTCTTATGTTACCTTTACTATTAAATAAAACTGATATAAAGATGTTAAACGCGGCAGCACAATATTTTATCTGGAGGGGGGGACCGTGCATATCGTCAGATAAGCTGAGTATGGGCTATCTTAATGGGGGAGTCTGGCTCCCTCTGTCACCTGTTTCAAGAACATGTTAAAACTACAAATGTTCACAGAACAACTAGATGTGAGAATGGATGTACAAAATAAACTAAATCTATTCTTACGAAAATGGCGTAAGAATAGAAATTCAGAGACAAATACTACAACCATTCAGAGACACCACCATATTTCTGGAAGATACATTAAGAGGAGAATGGTCTCACTTATTTTGATCTCAATAAACTCCACTACATGCACCCAATCGCACCTTCATCTCCCCTCTCCCATCTCATTTTATTTCCCTCCCCCCTTTTTTTTTTTCCACTGGGTCCCATCGTCAGAGAAATAATGCCAAGCAAGTCTAATTATGTGAGTCAAGCCGATTGTTTGTTTAAAATTAGAAGTTAGTTTTATTTATTTTAGCTGGTTAAATTAATATGGGAAAGGAAGGGAAAAAAAACAGGAAGAGAAAGAGAAAAAGGGAAAGCGAGAATTCCGGTTAAGAACTGAATAGACAGATTTTTTAGGTCTCTTGAAGTGTCAACAATTTGAATGGTTTATTCTACCCTAATGCAAAATGTATTACCATACTATGTTATTCTTTGACTCTCGACAAAAGGTATGGAAATTTTCCTTTTCTGTTATTATCTTGTTTTTATGGTGCCAATGCAAACTGCAGCAACATATTTATTGTATCTTATATTGATTCTTTTATGTATGCATTTTCGCTCTCTCAATAAAAAAGAATAAAAAAAAGAAGTATTAACACCTAACCTGCCAACCACCCACAACACAATCTACCTATTAACACTATTAACCCCTAACCCACAAACCCCCCACAACGCAATCTACCTATTAACACTATTAACCCATAACCCACCAACCCCCACAATGCAAAGTATTAATCTAATAACTAAACAAACTAACCTATCACACCCTAAAATAACCCCAATTTAAATGCACTAACATAAAAAAACTAGCTAAATTAAAAATTAATAACAAATTACCAAAAATAAAAAACACTTAATAAAAACCTAACATAACCCAAAATAAAAATCCTAACTTTAATAAATCATAACATGAAAATCCTAAAAATACAAGAAAATAAAAAACCTAAGATTAAATTAAAATAAAAAATCTATTACAAAAATAAAAAAGTAAAGATTACAGAAAATAACAAACTATATTATCCAAAATAAAAAAGTTATTCCTAATCTAATACCCCTGTTAAAACAAAAAAGCCACCCCAAAATAAAAAACCTCTAATCTAACAATAAACTCTGATGAAGCGCATGTGCCCATGCGCGAAACGCATACGATTGGAGTTTACCTTGCATTCTGAAAGCCTATTCTTGCAATAAACTCTTTTCCTGACACTTGGACTCAGCCTTCCTTCTTCCTCATTTAATAAACTACCAATAGCCCTTAAAAGGGCCTTTTGTAGGGCATTGCCCTAAAGATAACAGCTCTTTTAGAAAAATAAAACAAAGTCCCCCCTAACAGTACAACCCCCCACCCACCCAACATAAAAAAGATCTAACTAAAAAAAACTAATCTACCCATTGCCCCTAAAGGGGCATTTGCATGGGCATCTCTCTTAAAAGGGCAATCAGCTCTTTTACTGCCCATGAAAATTTAAAAAAAAACACCCCCAAAAAAAAAAAAAAAAAAAAACTAACACTAACCCTGAAATAGGTACTCGCCATTAATGAAGTCTGGACATCCATCTTCTTCCTTATTGGCTGATTTGAACAGCCAATAAGATGAAAGCAGCTCTCATCCTATTGACTGATTTTAAATTTTCAGCCATAGGAATGCAAGGTACCCCAATATAAAAGGGGTACTTTGCATTTAATCTTCAGTGTGCGGCGGACGATCACATGGAGAGGACCTCCACGCCGGATGACCACGCCCCCAGGATGAAGATGGTGCCGCCTGGAAGAAGATCGATGTCCGGACTGCATCAATGGTGAGTACCTATTTCAGGGTTAATGTTAGGGTTTTTGGGGGTTTTTTGGGGTGAGTTTTTTTTAGATTAGGTTTTTTTCATGGGCAGTAAAAAAGCTGATAGCCCTTTTAAGGGCAATGCCCATACAAATGCCCCTTTAGGGGCAATGGGTAGATTAGTTTTTTTTTTTAGTTATTTCTTTTTTATTTTGGGGGGTTTGGTGGGTGGGTGTTGTACTGTTAGGGGGGAGTTTGTATTATTTTTCCTAAAAGAGCTGTTATCTTTAGGGCAATGGACACCGGCACAGTTCAGCATATTAAGATAACCTTTTTTGGGTGATATACTCTTTGATTTTTATATCTGGTACGCATTCTGTATCTTGTGTGTTTTAAAGTGTTATTACATTTTTACTGTGAGTCCTAGTGGCGCTCTGTTTTTCTTCTCTGATGTATCTATTGTAGACATATCAAAGAAAGCTTTGTTTTTTCATTTCTAAACCCTGAGCTCTCCTTACAGGACAGAGTGTGAGTATTTCCCTGCCTAGGTTGGACCACTGCTCAATCTCTGATTCACCTTAAATTGCTGAAACCTTAGATTCTGGCTTTTTAGTGACATATGAGGGCTGCAGCTTCACTGATATAAACAGAGAAAGTGTATTACTGTGACCAAGTGCCACAGTTAAATAGGTAAAATGCATCATAATGAAGTATGCTACAGTAAAATGAGACAGATAAACTGTTTATAGAAAGATGGTACCATAAATATTATTTTACACATTATGCAGAAAAACATAATTTATGCTTACCAGATAAATTCCTTTCCTTCCGGATAGGGAGAGTCCACGGCTTCATTCCTTACTGTTGGGAAATACAACACCTGGCCACCAGGAGGAGGCAAAGACACCCCAGCCAAAGGCTTAAATATCCCTCCCTCTTCCTCATTACCCCAGTCATTCTGCCGAGGGAACAAGGAAAAGTAGGAGAAACATTAGGGTATAAATGGTGCCAGAAGGATAAAATAAATAATAGGGAACCGCCCATAGACAAGAAAAAACGGACGGGGGCTGGGGACTCTCCCTATCCGGAAGGAAAGGAATTTATCTGGTAAGCATAAATTATGTTTTCCTTCCTAAGATAGGGAGAGTCCACAGCTTCATTCCTTACTGTTGGGAAAACTATACCCAAGCACCAGAGGACACTGAATGAATAATGGGACGGAGCAAAAAGGAAGAGACAACCTGCAAAACTTTTCTCCCGAAATCTGCTTCAGCCGAAGCAAAAACATCAAACTTGTAAAATTTTGAAAAAGTATGTAAGGAGGACCAGGTAGTCGCCTTACAAATCTGATCCATAGAGGCCTCGTTCTTAAAGGCCCAAGAGGAAGCCACTGCTCTAGTGGAATGAGCCGTTATCCTCTCAGGAGGACGATGTCCCGCTGTCTCGTAAGTTAAGCGGATGACACTCAACCGAAAAGATAGGGAAGTTGAAGTAGCCTTCTGCCCCTTACGCTTCCCTGAATAGATAATAAACAAAGAGGAAGATTGTTTAAACTCCTTAGTAGCCTGAAGATAGAACTTCAAGGTGCGAACCACATTCAAATTGTGAAGTAAGCGTTCCTTCGATGAAGAAGGATTAGGACACAAGGAAGGAACCACAATCTCCTGATTGATGTTGCGATCTGACACAATCTTAGGAAGAAAACCTAATTTAGTACGTAAAACTGCATGAAAAATCAGATAAGGGGGCTCACATTGCAAAGCAGAGATCTCAGAAACTCTGCGCGCAGAGGCAATAGCCAATAAAAAGAAAACCTTCCAAGATAACAATTTAATGTCAGCGGAATGCAGAGGATCAAATGGAACCTGTTGCAAAACACAAAGAACAAGATTTAGGCTCCAAGGAGGAGCCCCAGATCTAAACACAGGTCTGATCCTAATCAGAGCCTTAACAAAGGACTGCACATCTAGAAGCTCAGCCAGTCTCTTGTGCAATAAAACCGACAGGGCCAAAATCTGTCTCTTCAGGGAGTAGGTCCTTCACACCTTGTGGTAGATATGCAGAGTAACTGGTTTACGAGCTTGAATAAGAGTATCAATGACACTCTCAGAGAAACCTCTCTTGGCTAAGACTAAGTGTTCAATCTCCACGCAGTCAGCCTCAGAGAATCTAGATTTTGATGAACAAATGGACCTTGTATCAGCAGGTCTCTGCAACAAGGTAACTTTCGCAGAGGAGATGAGGACATCCCCACTAGATCTGCGAACCACGTCCGTCGTGGCCACAATGGAGCAATCAGGATTACTGATACCCGCTCCTGCTTGATGCGGGCTACCACTCTCGGAAGAAGCGGTAATGGAGGAAAAAAATATATGAGTTTGAACCTCCAGGGCACTGCTAGTGCATCTATTAGAACCGCTTGGGGATCCCTCGACCTCGACCCGTACCTGGGTAGCTTGGTATTGAGACGGGACACTATGAGATCTATCTCCGGCGTCCCCTACTTACTACATATCTCTGCAAACATCTCGGGATGGAGAGACCATTCCCCTGGATGGAAGGATTACCTGCTGAGAAAATCCTCATCCCAGTTGACCCAGAATGTGGATCGCTGACAGCGAGCAGCTGTGGGCCTCCGCCTACTCCAGAATCTGAGATACTTCCTTCATCGTCAAGGAATTTCTCGTTCCCCCCGATGGTTGATGTAAGCCACTGAGGTTACATTGTGTGATTGGAATCTGATAAACTGGGACAAACCTAGAAGTGGCCAAGCCTTCAAGGCCATGAAGATTGCCCTTAGTTCCAAAATATTAATCGGGAGGGAGGACAACCCCTGTGCCTTCCTGGCACCCCAAACAGCTCCCCATCTGGATAGGCTTGCGTCCATAGTCACAATCTCCCAGGATGGTCTTAAGAAGCATGTCCCTCGGGACAGATGATCCGGACAGAGCCACCAAGAGAGTGATTCTCTCGACTGGCTGTCTAATCCAATCTGCTGAGACAGATCTGAATGATTGCCGTTCCACTGCCTCAGCATGCACAGTTGTAAAGGTCTGAGACGGAACCTGGCAAAAGGAATAATGTCCATGCAGGACACCATGAGACCAATCACCTCCATACACTGAGCCACAGAGGGACTCAAGGAGGTCCGGAGGGCAAGACATGCCGAAGTTAGCTTGCAATGTCTCTGGTCTGTTAGACATATCCTCATGGATATGGAGTCTATTATAGTACCCAGGAATTCCACCCTGGTACTTGGGATAAGAGAACTATTTTTCAAGTTTATCTTCCATCCATGTGATCGAAGAAGACTGAGAAGGGACTCCGAGAATTCTTCTGCAAGGTGAAAGGATGGTGCTTGCACCAGAATATCATCCAAGTATGGGGCTACTGCAATACCCTGAGTTCTGGCAACGGCTAGAAGAGGCCCCAGAACCTTTGTAAAGATTCTTGGAGTAGTAGCTAGGCCAAATGGAAGGGTAATGAACTGGAAGTGCTTGTCCAAGTGTTACCTGTGGATTGGAACATGAAGGTAAGCGTCCTTCAGATCTATAGTGGTCATAAACTGGCCTTCCTGAATTAAAGGAAGGATGGACCTTATCGTCTCTATCTTAAAGGAAGAGACACTGAGAAATTTGTTTAAGCACTTTAGGTCCAGAATTGGGCAGAAAGTTCCTTCCTTCTTTGGGACCACGAAAAGGTTTGAATAAAACCCCAAACCTCTTTCTTCGATAGGAACTGGGACAGCAAATCCTAAGGAGGATAGATCCCGAACACACCCTAGAAAGGCATCCCTCTTTTCTGGTCTGGTAGACAGATTCGAGAGAAGGAATCTGCCCCTTAGCGGATGAGATTTGAAGCCTATCTTGTATCCCTGAGACACCACCTCCAGGACCCACGGATCCTGTACGTCATTGAACCAGGTGTCTGAAAAAAGAGACAGTCTGCCCCCCACACACGACCCGATCCCGGATCGGGGGCCGCCCCTTCATGCCGATTTGTTTTCGTCAGGCTTCTTATTCTGCTTGGATTAATTCCAGGACTGAGCCAGCTTCCAAGAACTCTTGGGTTGCTCTGGCTTGGAGGAGGATTGTTGTTGTTGGGATTTGTCAGAACGAAAGGAACGAAAATTAGAAGATTGTTGTCCCTTAGACTTGTTCTTCTTATCTTGAGGTAGGAAGGCACCCTTGCCTCTGGTAACCGTAGAAATAATGGAGTCCAGGCCTGGACCAAATAAAATCTTTCCCTTGAAGGAAAGAGAAAGAGTTTGGACTAAGAAGTCATATATGGAGTCCAGGACTTCAACCAGAGCGCCCGGCGGGCTAGGACCGCAAAGCCAGAGGCCTTTGCATTTAGGCGAATAATTTTCATGTTTGCATTGCAGATAAAAGAATAAGCAATTCTCAGAGCTTTAATTCTGTCTTGAATATCCTCGAGGGGAGACTCCACCTCAATGAGTTCGACAAAGAGTCGCACCAGTAGGTAGCCGCTCTGGCAACTGCAGCCGCCGGTTGAAACAAAAATCCCGTATGTTGAAACATCTTTTTCAGAAAGGTTTCTATTTTCTTATCCATCGGCTCTCTGAACGAAGAACTATCCTCAAGAGGTATAGTAGTCTGTTTAGCAAGCGTAGAGATAGCATCATCCACCTTAAGAATGTAACCCCACAAATACAGTTGAGAGTTCGGGACAGGGAACAACTTTTTAAAAGTAGACGAGGGGGAAAAGGAAGAACCAATTATTTCCCATTCGTTCTTAATAATGTTCGCTATCTTAACCGGCACAGGAAGAGTCAAAGGAACTTTCCTGTCTTCGTAAACTCTGTCTAATTTAGGTATCATAGGTTCTTCAGGCAGTGCGGCTTCTGGAACCTCTAACGTAGATAGAACCTCCTTTAATAAAAAACGCAAGTGCTCAATTTGAAATCTAAAGGACGGTTCCTCCGCGGCAGGAGGCTTAGATGCTAAGGACTTCGACCCAGAAAGTTCACCCTCTGAAGCTACAGAGGTTAACTCATCTTTGGATAACTGGAACATAATAGCTAAATCCAATACATTTTTAGATGATTCCGGGTCAGGAGAGCTATGTTTAACCTTACTCTTGCATTTGTTAGAGCAAGGTAATGCACCGAGGGCTGCAGACACCGCCACTTGTACCTGCGCGGCAAAGTCCGCAGGAAGAAGGCCCCTTCCGGATGGAGGATTAGATGTGCTACAGGGAACTGCATGTGGAGTGGATAATGTAGCAAGGGTAGTAATCTCACGGGACGCCGAGTCCTGAGAGGTAGACAGCTCAGAGGGACTAAGAGCCTAAGCAGGCTTGTCTCCCTTCTTAGAATTTATAACAGTGTTAAGCCATGTGGAACATAATTGAGTGGGCGGGAAAACCACGGCCTCCTCACAATATAAACAGGTATGATTTAGTACAGAAGGAGGACCTTCTAACATGTCAGAGTCCTCCATAGCTCAGGTTATACCCACAGAAGGACACAAATAAAATAGATTTTATTATAGAAAACTGCACCTTTATACTCCCAATGGCTGGGGCACTCACCACCTCCTAGACCCAAACAGTTAACAGAGGAAACGTTCTCCTCAGGTTCAAATCTCAGATGGAATAGAGGAAATGAACATAGACCACACCCGGTCACATGGAGTGCAAGACAGTACTTCCCCTGTTATTACAAGTACAGCAAGTAATAGGAGCTGTGCAACACTTTCAAAAACAAAAGTGAAACCTGTTTGTTCCAGCGAAAAAGACACAGTCTATCAGCCCAGGAAAAAATCACACAAAGCAGCATGTAAATAATTAATACACTGATTAATTAACCCCAACTGTTCAATAAACCCCCTTCAGAGGATATTAACCCTGGATCCTATCAAGGTATAAAGGAGGAGTTTTATTTGTAAAAATTGAAACAATCTTACCTCCAGGATCCATGCTGTGGAACAGAACACAGCCTCTCAAGTGTGACAGTCTTATAGCAGCGCTCCTGACATGGACTTGAGTGAGAGAAAGCATTCATTAATATATCTGATATAAGCTTGTGAAATAAAGTGATACACAGGATTTCCATTTTTGCTCATGTAGAAGATTAATATTTGTCCCACAGTTGAGGTACTGTATGTCAGCAGCGGTACAGATCTAAGCTATACAAATTTAGGTCAGGAAATATTTATGTGTAAGTTTAATTTTTTAGACCTCAATTTTAGTAGCCATAATTTTTTTTTTATAAAGCAGATATGTTCATCCAAAGTTTCAATCTCTACTCAGTGCTTTTAATTTGACTCCCCAAGTCCTATTATGCAGGAACTTAACTTACACCTAGATTTAGAGTTTTGCGTTAGAAGGGGTGCGTTATCTACGCGTGTTTTTTTCCCTCCGCACCTTTTAAACAATGCTGGTATTTAGAGTTCATTGAAGGGCTGCGTTAGGCTCCAAAAAGGGAGCCTAGAGCATAATTTACCGCCACTGCAACTCTAAATACCAGCGTTGCTTACGGACGCGGCCAGCTTCCAAAACGTGCTCGTGCACGATATCCCCATAGGAAACAATGGGGCAGTTTGAGCTGAAAAAAACCTAACACCTGCAAAAAAGCAGCGTTCAGCTCCTAACGCAGCCCCATTGTTTCCTATGGGGAAACACTTCCTAAGTCTGCACCTAACACCCTAACATGAACCCCAAGTCTAAACACCCCTAATCTTACACTTATTTACCTCTAATCTGCCGCCCCCGCTATCGCTAACCCCTGCATATTATTATTAACCCCTAATCTTCCGCTCCGGACACTGCCGCAACCTACGTTATCCCTATCAACCCCTAATCTGCTGCCCCTAACACCACCGACCCCTATATTATATTTATTAACCCCTAATCTGCCCCCCCAACGTTGCCGCTACCTAACTACACTTATTAACCCCTAATCTGCCGACCGGACCTCGCCGCTACTCAAATAAATGTATTAACCCCTAAAGCTAAGTCTAACCCTAACACTAACACCCCCCCTAAGTTAAATTTAATTTAAATCTAACGAAATAAAATAAATCTTATTAAATAAATTAATCTTATTTAAAGCTAAATACTTACCTGTAAAATAAACCCTAATATAGCTACAATATAACAAATAATTACATTGTAGATATTTTAGGATTTATATTTATTTTACAGGCAACTTTGTATTTATTTTAACTAGTTACAATAGCTATTAAATAGTTAATAACTATTTAATGGTATAAAAATGATGAAAAATAATATTGTGCATAAAATCTACTCACAAACAGAGTGGCACCTTGAGTGAACTAGGTGCGTGCAGGCAGACTGACATTTAGGTCCAGCAGTCAGTACGTTGGGGGTCTCACCCGGGAGACCTGTGGAAGAGGAGGTGAAGGTGGAGGTAAACGGCTGTGAGGTTGAAGGTGCCGGATCGCCAACAGAGGAGTTCAAACGGCAGTGGTAATTTTTCCCCCAAGAATACTGCTCACACGATCGAGCTTTGTCCCAAACAAACTGACTGTCCCAAACAAATGTCAGTCTGCCTGCACGCACCTAGTTCACTCAAGGTGCCACTCTGTTTGTGAGTAGATCTTATGCACAATATTGTTTTTCATCATTTTTATACGATTTACACTATGTTGGCGCCCCTTGTCTTCTCCTCCTCCTAGATATCTTGACCCACCACACCGTGGACACAAGTGGAGCAAGCCTAACATCTGAATTCATCCAATTATTATATCCTTTTATATTTGTGAATTGGACATTTTATTTGGACACTGATATATATATACATTCTTTTGAACTTTCACATTTGTTAACATCGATATATTATTATTGCACATATTGTTATTCACTAAGATATTGTTTGTACATTTGAGATTCAAATATATTTTTTATATTATTGGATTTACTTATATAGATTTAATACGAAGACACCAAGGGGTTTTAATCTAATATCACTGTTTTTTCCACATTAGCGCATCTTCTTAGTTTTTTCTTTCAGAAATCACTTTATAATAACTATTTAATAGCTACCTAGTTAAAATAATTACAAAATTACCTGTAAAATAAATCCTAACCTAAGTTACAATTAAACCTAACACTACACTATCAATAAATTAATTAACTAAACTACCTACAATTATCTACAATTAAATCAACTAAATTACAAAAAAAACAAACACTAAATTACAAAAAATAAAGACTTTTAAACTAATTACACCTACTCTAAGCCCCCTAAAAAAAATAACAAAGTCCCCCAAAATAAAAAAATGCCCTACCCTATTCTAAAATAAAAAGTTAACAGCTCTTTTACCTTACCAGCCCTTAAAAGGGCCTTTTGCGGGGCATGCCCCAAAGAAAACAGCTCTTTTGCATTTAAAAAAAACATACAATACCCCCCCCCCCCAACATTACAACCCACATACCCCAAATCTAACCCAAACACCCCTTAAAAAACCTAACACTAAGCCCCTGAAGATCTCCCTACCTTATCTTCACCACGCCGGGTATCACCGATCCTTCCAGAAGAGGGTCCGAAGTCTTCATCCTATCCGGCAAGAAGAGGACATCCGGATCGGTAGACATGTTCATCCAGGCGGCGTCTTCTATCTTCATCCATCTTGAAGCAGCCGACGCGGATCCATCCTCTTCTTCCAGCGACTCCCGACGAATGAAGGTTCCTTTAAGTGACGTCATCCAAGATGGCGTCCCTCGAATTCCGATTGGCTGATAGGATTCTATCAGCCAATCGGAATTAAGGTAGGAAAAATCTGATTGGCTGATTGAATCAGCCAATCAGATTCAAGTTCAATCCGATTGGTTGATCCAATCAGCCAATCAGATTGAGCTCGCATTCTATTGGCTGTTCCGATCAGCTAATAGAATGCAAGCTCAATCTGATTGGCTGATCCAATCAGCCAATCGGATTGAACTTGAATCTGATTGGCTGATTCAATCAGCCAATCAGATTTTTCCTACCTTAATTCCGATTGGCTGATAGAATCCTATAAGCCAATCAGAATTCGAGGGACGCCATCTTGGATGACGTCACGTAAAGGAACCTTCATTTGTCGGGAGTCGCCGGAAGAAGAGGATGGATCCGCGTCGGCTGCTTCAAGATGGTCCCGCCAGATGGATGAAGATAGAAGATGCCGCCTGGATGAACATGTCTACCGGTCCGGATGTCCTCTTCTTGACGGATAGGATGAAGACTTCGGACCCTCTTCTGGACCTCTTCTTGCCGGATAGGATGAAGACTTCGGACCCTCTTCTGGACGGATCGGTGATACCCAGCGTGGTGAAGATAAGGTAGGGAGATCTTCAGGGGCTTAGTGTTAGGTTTTTTAAGGGGTGTTTTGGTTAGATTAGGGGTATGTGGGTGGTGGGTTGTAATGTTGGGGGTGGTATTGTATGTGTTTTTTAAAATGCAAAAGAGCTGTTTACTTTGGGGCATGCCCAGCAAAAGGCCCTTTTAAGGGCTGGTAAGGTAAAAGAGCTGTTAACTTTTTATTTTAGAATAGGGTAGGGCATTTTTTTATTTTGGGGGCTTTGTTATTTTTTTAGGGGGCTTAGAGTAGGTGTAATTAATTTAAAATTCTTGTAAATCTTTTTATTTTTAGTAATTTAGTGTTTTGTTTTTTTTGTAATTTAGTTTAGTTGATTTAATTGTAGATAATTGTAGGTAGTTTAGTTAATTAATTTATTGATAGTGTAGTGTTAGGTTTAATTGTAACTTAGGTTAGGATTTATTTTACAGGTAATTTTGTAATTATTTTAACTAGGTAGCTATTAAATAGTAAATAACTATTTAATAGCTATTGTACCTAGTTAAAATAAATACAAAGTTGCCTGTAAAATAAATATAAATCCTAAAATAGCTACAATATAATTATTCGTTATATTGTAGCTATATTAGGGTTTATTTTACAGGTAAGTATTTAGCTTTAAATAGGATTAATTTATTTAATAAGATTTATTTTATTTCGTTAGATTTAAATTATATTTAACTTAGGGGGGTGTTAGTGTTAGGGTTAGACTTAGCCTTAGGGGTTAATACATTTATTAGAGTAGCGGCGAGGTCCGGTCGGCAGATTAGGGGTTAATACGTGTAGTTAGGTAGCAGCAACGTTGGGGGGGCAGATTAGGGGTTAATAAATATTATGTAGGTGTCGGCGATGTTAGGGGCAGCAGATTAGGGGTACATAGGGATAATGTAGGTTGCGGCGGTGTGCGGTCGGCAGATTAGGGGTTAAAAAATTTTATTAGAGTGGCGGCGATGTGGGGGGACCTCGGTTTAGGGGTACATAGGTAGTTTATGGGTGTTAGTGTACTTTAGAGCACAGTAGTTAAGAGCTTTATAAACCGGCGGTAGCCCATAAAGCTCTTAACTCCTGACTTTTTTCTTGCGGCTGGAGTTTTGTTGTTAGATTTCTAATGCTCACTTCAGCCACGACTCTAAATACCAGCGTTAGAAAGATCCCATTGAAAAGATAGGATACGCAATTGACGTAAGGGGATCTGCGGTATGGAAAAGTCGCGGCTGGAAAGTGAGCGTTAGACCCTTTCCTGACTGACTCTAAATACCAGCGGGCGGCCAAAACCAGCGTTAGGACCCCTTAACGCTGGTTTTGACGGCTAACGCAGAACTCTAAATCTAGGCGTTAGTTTCTCAAAACGTTGCACTTATACCCCCTGGGGGGTACTTGGTCCATTGGCAAGGGGTACGCCAGATATTAACCCTCATTTTAATAGATTGTGCAATTTTTGATAATAGAAGTAAAATGGAAAAGTGTTTTTATTTTAATTACATTCTATCTCAATCAAGACTTTTTAATTTTGACTTTACTGTCCCTTTAAGATAAAAAAAAAGGAACCAATCAACCAAGCATAACCCAAGTCACTGCCTCATGCAGTTGGGGTTGAGAACAAGATTTGTTATCATTCAGGTTGTAAAACATAACTTTTATTCTCAGAAATCATTAAACTCAGATGATGGGAAATCATATTTCTTGCAGAACAGTGCCATCTACAGGTAGTTGTCTTGTCTGCAGGTTTGCATTTATAGCAAATGATGGCTGAACGATTTGATTGGCTGGGACTATCCTCATCGTGTATCTATTTGGCTATATGTTGCTATAATAAACAGATTTTTGCAAAATGATGAATTAAGGATAACAAAGACCCATCAGAATCCCTTGCGCACGTGCACACAGACAGCAGTGTAGTGTATCTAGATTAGAATAAAGCCTTGAATATCAGATGTTTCTCTTGTCACATGTATATACATTTGTCATTTATTAGAAGGATATTAGGTTCCAAAATGGAAGCACCCATATTTAGAGGGAGGTGCACGAAATGTTTATTTTCCCTTTAAATGTATCCCTTTTAACCGGAGTTTGCTAAAGTAAGCAGTAGTATTTAAAGAAAATTCTAACTGAATATAGTCACTCACCCAGTATTTAAAGGGACAGTGAACACTAGATTTTTTTTATTATTTAATAAGATAGATAATCCCTTTATTACCCATTCCCCAGTTTTGCATAACCAACACAGTTATAATAATATACTTTTTACCCCTGTGATTATCTTGTATCTAAGCCTCTGCAGACTGCCCCCTTATTTCAGTTCTTTTGACAGACTTGCATTTTAGCCAATCAGTGCTGGCTCCTAGGTAACTTCACAGGCGTGAGCACAATGTTATCTAGATGGCACATGAACGCCCTCTAGTTGTGAAAAATGTCAAAATGCATTCAGATAAGAGGTGGCCTTCAAGGGCTAAGAAATTAGCATATGAGCCTACCTAGATTTAGCTTTCAACTAAGAATACCAAGAGAACAAAATTGATGATAAAAGTAAATTGGAAAGTTGTTTAAAATTGCATGCCCTATCTGAATTATGAACATTTATTTTTGACTAGACTTTCCCTTTAAAGGGACACTCAAGTCAAAATAAACTTTTATGATTCAGAAAGAGCATGCAGTTTTAAGACACTTTCCAATTTACTTTCATTATCAAATTGTTGCAGTCTTTCTATATTCACACTTTCTGGGGAAGAACATCCTACTGAGCATGTGCACAAGCTCACAGGGTATACATATACTATAGACAAAAAAGATTCCAAAGAACATCCAGGACTACAATGGAGTAAGGTAAAAACGTTCCTTTATTCATTAAAAACAGCAGGCTCCTTAAAACAAGGGATAACCATGGCAACAAAAAGTCTTACCGAAGGGGAGGAGACAAATTCTATTTATATATAGTGGAGCTACGAGCAGCGGTGACGTCACTTCCGGTTCTCACAGTCTACACAATACGGACACTACAGACACTGGTGTTCTGGGAAAACGGCGAACTTGTGAAAACAACGAACCACGTCACTTCCAGTGACGTTGCATCAGCTGTTTCACAAATGCTGTCCGTAATGCGCATGCGTGCTAGCGTCATTACATACCTAGCTGCATATGTCACTGATACAATTTTGAGAGCCATGAAATTCCTGGACCCTTTGAATAGCGCATGTGTGGTATTTTGAACTCTGTCAATACCGCCGCACACGTCAGGACCGTTATACCCAATTACACAAAAACATTTTCTGAGAATAAAAATAAAAAGGGAGCTCATGTCCACTTGTTATAGTAAAACAATCATGTATAACCAATGAAAACATTTTTGAACAATAAATAAAGTTATTATATGTGTTTCTGTTTAATTGGTTTAATGACACCGTAAAGGGGATACGTATAATTGTGTAGCAAGCAAAGCGGGGCGAGGTATGAAAACAGAGTTCAAATTCCCGAGCATGCACTGTACAAAGGGTCCAGGAATTACACAGGTCTCGAAATTGTTGTGATATGCGCGGCAGTATTGACAGAGTTCAAAATCCTACGCATTCGTTATTTAAAGGGTCCAGGAATTTCACGGCTCATAATTGTAGCAGTGACGTATGCGGCGAGATATGTAATGAGCATGTAAGCATGAGCATTACGGCCAAAATTTGTGAAACAGCTGATGCCACATCACCGGAAGTGACATGGTACGCTGTTTTCCCAAGTTCGCAGTTTTCCCAGAACACTGGGGCTGCCTCTTTGCACCTCAGACAGTTTGGAGATTCAACTTATTACAGGACTGGACTTCTACAAAAAAAGGACTGTATTGGTAACGTAACGTTATGTTTATCTTACCCCCTGGGTCTTGTTTTACACAGCACTAGGGAGTAAATCTCCATTACCATATATACACAGCCTTTGACATTTGTCCATATCGGTATTTATGGTGCAACTTTGAAGCACATGGATTCAGTTTGAAACAGGATTTAAACATCCCCTTATCAATGACATTGTTTTATCTTTGCTTTCAATTAGGGAATAAAATAAAATTAATATTCCTACTTGCGATATAATAAATACACATTTTTTTATCTGGAAACAGTGTATTACCTTTTCTGTGTGTACTGTAGCTATTATATCGGTACATTACAGTCCAAGCAGGTTTTCATAGATAAACCAAGAGTGTGGAAAGATACCATCTTTAACACAGTGTGGAATAACTTCCTACCGAAGATTTATCAAGCCCCTACGGCACAAGAACTTGCTCGCCGTGATTTATCAAGCAGCGGTCACCGCTGCTTCCCTAAGCTCTTCGCCACCTCTAAGGTGGTGAAATTCAATCTCCTCGGTCAAGTCCGACCGAGGAGATTGACAGCTCCTGCCCGCGCGTGATTGGCTGTGGGCGGGCAGGGGGCGGGATTGCACGCGAGCACAAAATTGCGCTCGTGTGCAATGGCGAATACCTGCGGGTAATTTCACCCCGCCACAGGCGAGCTGAGTCGTACAGGGGCACGTATACGCGCCCCTGTACGCCTCAGCGTTAATAAATCTAGCCCTATAAGTCTCTTTTTGTCTCCTTTGCCTTTTTTGTGTGCTTGTTTTCCCTTGCTCCTCCCCCTTTGGTTATGTTTACATCCTCTTGAGTGCAGTCCTGACTCCAAACCACAAAACATATATACACACATTATATATATATATATATGTATAAGGATAGAATGCCAAATTAGCCCACGAGGGGAAGAAGGCAAGCTGCACAAACGTCTGCGCTGCAAAAAAACACACTTCTCAGGGAAAACCTTAGACAGCTGCTATAATCTTAATACCTTAATATATGTACCCCAAACTACTAGACCTCCCTAGGAGGTGAGGAGAGACACAAGGTATGAGAGAGAGAGAGGGTGAGACAGCACTGTAAAAAGGGGGGATGGGAGGACGTCAGTATTAAACAGTGAATGCAATCAATAAATGGGAAATTTTTGGTTAAACAACTAAATGAATCGGTCTCTGTTGGTGTTTGTAAAACACCTGCAGTGAGGAAGACAATCAAAAGTGAATGATGATGTCCCACAGACGGAGGGTCAGTAGGTATAGCACTTACTAGAAAGTACCTCAATCATATGAGGTAAGTTGCCGCATCTATCAGTGGTAAGCCTCCGCTGATATCTCGTATCCAATTTAGGGATCAGGATGCGTCAGTTCTTCTCCTCTTGGAGTAAGGTGTGTAAGCTTGGAGAGGTAGTCGTTAGAAGTCCCTCCGGGAGTCCAGCAGTTATGCGAAGTGAAAAACACAAGGAAGGTATATAGCGTAATACAGTTTTATTAAAGAAAAATGATATGAAAAACACGCCAAATGACCACTTACATTTAAAATCCTCAAACATATGGAGGTATACATAAGACCCATAGAAGACATACGTACACAATGAGATCCTCAGGGAACTTCCAGGTAAACAGAGTACCAATCAGGTATAAAAGTAGTCCCAACAGGATTATATCCGAGATATCTTAGGAAAGTATCAGTGTATATACGGAACGGAACCCTCTGAAGAAGGATTTCAAGCCTTTGAAAAGCGTAAGGGACCATTCCTTGGGACTTTGTTTTTATGCTTTTACGTTTTTAGTGTTATAAGGGTGTTTATGGTTTAGTGTTATGGGGTGTTTTAAGCACGGAGTTATTGGAAAGCAATAGTGCAAAAAGAAAATGCATTACAGCAGGGGAGGACTGGCAATTCTGAAATTCTAAATGCAAAACTGAAAAAGTAGATTAGCCATTTCTTACCTCCGTAACCATAAAAGCAGTTTGAGAGCTTTGAGTACAGCACCAGTGAATGTAGTACCCAAGGGCACCACCACAACTGGGCTCAGTACAATACAAACTATGAACTTGCCAAACAATGTGTCCAGTGTGTCACCGATGACCCCGATTACGTTAATGATGGCGGATTGGGGAGGCAATTTCCATTCTGCCCCTGGCCCAGTCTACACCTACATTACAGGATGTTATTGCACTTATAGGTATTGCCAACAAAGTTTTATTGTAAAAATGCAATGCAAATATCTATTTGTGTGTAAAAACGCCACGGCCTGTGACCATATTCAGCATTCACTTGTATAACAAATGCCAAATTTTTGCCAATGCCTACAGTTTTACGTTCTTTTAATAAGGAATATTAAATAGTATGAGATTGTAATTTAAAATGTTTAAATTATGTGTAGTTAAACTTTGCATTATACTTTCATTATTTATTTTGTCTCATTTTACTGTTGTTTAAACTCTTAAAATTGTTGATTTGCTAAATTTCACTGAGTTTCTATAAAGTAACAAGGGATGCTATGTTTTAACTTAAGGGACAATAAGGGGAAGATCTAAAACAGGAAATAAAAGAAACTGTCTAAAAAGGCTGTGTAGAAACCTTTTTAGATAAACAGAGATAAAAAAGAAAACTAGTTGAAACATGGCAGCACCCATTACTTTATAGTAACTAAAGCTTTTCACTTATATTATTTAAATGTAATTGTAAAAAAACCAAAAAAAAAACCACACACACACCTACATATTAAAGGGACAGGAAACCAACATTTGCGTTTGTGATTAGGATAGAACATACAATTTGAAACAACTTTCCAATTTACTTATATTATCAAATTTGCTTCATTCTCTTGTTATCCTTTGCTGAAGGAACAGCATTGCACTAGTGGCAGCTAGCTGAACACATCTAGTTAGCCAATCACAAGAGACACATGTTTGCAGGTACAAATCAGCAGCAGCTCCCACTAGTGTAGGATATGTGCGTATTCTTTTTCAATAAGGGATATCAAGAGAACGAAGCACATTTGAAAATTTAAGTGAATGTAAAAGTGTCTTAAAACTACTTGATCTATCTGAATAATGCAAGTTTAATTTTGACTTTCCTATACCTCTAATCTAAGGCTAATCTTTCCTTTGAATATATTAGGTCTATAATGTATTTACTGTTTAACATCCCTTAAACCCCCTTAATAATGACCAATGTACCCTGTACATTGCATGGTCATTAATAAGGTTTCCTGTGGCAAAACTGTGCTAGAACTGTAAGCCTCACTTCCAGAGGTAAGCAGATATAGCGCGGTCTTGACGACATCTGAAAGACCTGCGATATAAACAAGCCCATTAAGAGGCCTCGTTAAAGACCATTAAGTGGTTAACATTGTTAAACCTTTGGGGTTTTTCCCCATACGTGCAAATGTATCTGTTTATGCATTGCTCTTAGGCGACATATTTTGCGGACCTTGATAAAAGAATGATACTGGCACTAGGACCCTGTGACCCTGGAAAAAAGACTGAGCTAAGCGTAACAGTCCGGTGCTACCCCTAAAAAAAAGGATAATTAAACAAAATAAGTGAAGAAAAAGATTTAGGGTTAATGAGGACTCTTTCCTAGTCTAAGTAGTAAGTCATTAAAAAATAACTTTGAATAATATGATATAAAAATGAGGATACAGCCTCTATTTAGTAAATGGGACCCCACTAAACAAAACTATAATAAAGTGAAAAAAAATCATTAAAAACGCATGCATTCACCCCCCTCTTTCCTGGCCGATAGCTGCAGATGTCGGCATCAGGAGTCAGGGGTGAAAATACATGCAATATCACTAAAAAATACACTAAATAGTTTCGGCCCAAGCAGTGGCCTTTTTTTCAATATGAATAGTAACAAGCAGAAGCCCCAAATGCCACCCTTTTAAATACAGGTAAACTACCTGCCATCCACCAATCATGGTGCATCATTAGAAACCGCCCCTCATGCAGCCTATCTACACTGTGTGTGGCTGTGATGTGGGCGTGTGAAGATTCTCTGTATCACGATTGGTGGGCAAATTATGACATCACAAACAGGGGTGTAGAGTATCAACTTCTGACAGATAACACGTGTTCCCTCATCCGGATCTATATGCGTACTACGTAATACTTATAAGACTACATTACGCTGGTGAAACGAAAAGACCCAGATTAGCAGTACCATGTGTACTTCTGAGAATTACAGTCCCCACTCATAACACATCCAGCATCCTCTAATTTATCCGTGAGAATACACGGCTAACATTAAGACATGTGTGATGTATATTATGATGGGGATGGGAATGCATGGTAAAGTCTGGTTTAACTTTATTACCCATTGTTTGGGCAATCATCGCAATAGAATGGAGTGAACTATCATCACAAAGTGGGCGTATCAAGTAAACAACAGTCAAACAGACCTTGTATGTTAAACAGCTCTTATTATGTGAATGACAGTCTTGTTGCGATTATGTACTACCTAAGTGTGCATTGATAATCCCAATATAGTGTTGAGAGAAATCAGAAGAACATAGTCTACTGTGGTAAACGCTTTTCATGTCAGTCCAACATTAGCCTTCGTACAGTGCTTACAAATTTGCATCTGACAGACTAAGCTAATTTATAAATTAGCTTAAATTATGATGTCAATAGGGGGTGACATTAGGAGTGGATCAGTGTATAGCATTCACGATAATGACAATGTGGTCAATTTACATCCTTATTTTAAAAAGGCATGTGTGTAAAAGACCCTATAGCAATTATATCAGGTCTCAACTACTGTTCATAAATTAATAGATGTGCAAGTTGAATAATAAATCAGAATAGAAATTTATCTGGAATTGAATTCAGGTTTCAGGAATAGTGATATCCCCCATATTGTCATATTATGACTAAGGTATAGAGCACCGGGAATGATCCGATTGATACTATATAGTTTTTTTTCAGTAATGGGTTAATTTAATACATAGTTTTCTGTACCCCCCCCCCCCCGTACACCATTAACCAAACATGGTGCTAAGAGATATACGAAGGTGTCAAACACACCAAAAAAAACTCACACAATGGGAGGTTTATTCCATAAAGATAAAATTCCATGTCACTGATTATATAATGCTTATCATGATATAACTACTTCCCATCCACTCAGGATAGATCAAATATTAACAAGGAGATGTACACATAATTACAGAAAAGCCCAGAAATTATTAGCTTCATTCATTCCATGAGAGATGATTGAATTTAATCTAAATATCCAATTAGTCTCCTTTTTGGAGCAATGTTTGTTCGCACCCACTACCTCTAATACCTAGTTTCACTTGCTCCAACCCCAACATTTAAAAGGTTCCTGCGCCTCCTCCATGGTTAGAGAGGAAATGCCTCGCCATACTAGTGATTTGTTTGCCATTCTCCAAGTCTCTGCGGGCATTGCGGATATTACTTAGATGTTCCATCATGCATTTGCCCAATTTTCTAGTGGTCATCCCAACATAGAAATGTTCACATGAGCATGAGATGCAATAAATCACAGTGCTTTGGAAGTTAATATGTGTGTTAATCCTCCATTTTTTATGAAATCGATCAATCAAACTCTTTCTTGACCGTGTGTTGACACACCTTACAGTTTCCACATGGAACAGAACCCATATTTAGTGGTGGTTTTTTGGTGTTTCTGTTGAAGTGGCTTGTAGTGAGATGGTCATTAAGGTTAGGTGCTCTCCTAAAAGTGAATGAGGGTTTTTCTTGTAACCAGGATGCAAGTTGTTCATCTCCCAGTAAAAGTGTTTTTTTTACAATGTCAGACAATATGTCACTTTGATGATTATAAGTGGAAATAGACCTAAGTGTATTAGTGGAACTATGTTATTTAGGTCTCAATAAATCATCCCTATCCTTCGCAAGGGCCTTATTGTATGCCCTAGCCAATGATTTTTTTTGGAGTACCCACGTAGTAAAAGTTCTTGTCTTAAATCAAATGCTGCCTTTCTGAACAAATCTAGAGTGGTACTGTTCCTTCTAATTCTCAGATATTCATCATATGGAAGACCTCTTACAGTTGAGGGGTGAGGACAACTAGATGCATGTAGGATGTTGTAAGTAGCCGTTGGCTTCCTATAAACATCAGTTTCAAGTTTATTGTCAACCTTTTTAATGGTTAAATCCAAAAATTCCACATTATTTTCACTAGATGTAAATGTCAAAAAAAGGCCAAAAGAATTATCATTGAGTATATTAATAAATTCCTCTAATAATTCTCCCGGTCCAGACCATATAAACATAATATCGTCTTTATATCTGGACCAATGGGAGATGTGTTGAGTGTAATTAGTAAGGGATTCATGAAATACTACCATTTAATCCCACCAGCCCAGCTATATATTTGCGTAGGTGGGGGCACATGAAGTGCCCATGGCAGTGCCACATATCTTTTAAAAAATGTAACCATCAAATACAAAATTTATTATGGGTTAAAACAAAATTTAAATAGTTTAATAAGAAAATCCTTCGTTTCTTTGTTTATCTCTGAGTTTTTCTCAAGGAAATAAGCTACTGCTTTGCAACCCCATTCTGTTTTAATACTCGTGTAAAGTGACTCAACGTCGCAGGTTACCAAAGAGTTAGATGTAACAGATATATTCTGTATTTTGTTTAATATGTGCATGGTATCTCTTGTATGTGAGGGGAGAGCTTCTACCATGTACCTAAGTCTCGCATCCAAATATCTGCTAGCCGGTTCCATTAGAGACCCAATCCCAGACACTATTGGTCTCCCCAGCGGACATTGAATGTCCTTGTGAGTTTTGGGTAACCGATATAGGGTGGCAACTTTAGGATTTTTGACTTTGAGGAATTTATGTTATTTTTTTGTCAATACAGCCTTCTGCTAGAGCATATTTAATCAACTTGTTATATTGGTCCTGGAACATTTCAGTGGGATTCCCTAGTAGGCGTTTATAATTCTTAGTATTACTTGTTTATTGGCTTCTGCAATAAACATTGGTGTTGGCCATACCACAATGTTACCTCCCTTGTCCCTATTCTTGATTTGGACATCTGTCCATTCAGACATTCCTTGAGAGCATCCACTTCCAATTTAGATAAATTGGTGGTTGGAATATTTTTGTAGTGTCTAATAGACAAGATGTCATTGCAAACCAGATTTAAAAATGTGACAGTATGCGGTGAAATATTATTGGGTGGAACATAATGTGATTTTGTATGCAGAATATCTCACCAATTATTATCAATAGTCAAAGTCTCCCCTACTGATTCAGAATCCCCCAGCAAAGTAATAAGGTCCTCTAATGCTGTTAGATCAGCTTGATTGAGTGAACCTATATCTGCACTATTGGAGAAATATTTAAGTATTTTTTTTTTTTCTGGCAAATAAACGAGTATCTTTAATGGCTTCAAAAGTATTAATTTGGCTGGCTTATGAAGCACTGAGATGTGTGTATGAGTGTTTTATCTGATAGATTAATAATATTTAAGCCAGACTACTGTTTCTTCCTGTTGTACTGGGATCTCTGATTGAATTGGACTTGGCGCCTGGTGCAAGGTTTCCTTACCCCTTCTGCTCAGAGTTTTACGCCTAAAGGGATACTTTCTTTGGTGATAAGTGGTTTAATTCTATTTTTATTAGTATTGCTTAATATAGATTTGGGTGTTCTTTCTGTACTCCGTGTCTGTCATGACACATTCAGAAATATATGGATGGCATGATTAAGGGGTTAACCCCGAAACGTTGCTATTTTTAAATGGGTCTTTAATAAAGAGTATATTTTTTACCATATCAGTGCTGGTGAACTTTTAATTTTTGTACCTTTAGCATAGTCAGAAAGGTCCCTATCAAATTTTCTTCTTTATTTTATCAGAGATAAATTTAGCAAATTTTTCCACTTCACCTTTAATTTTATTTATGACTTTTAAAAAATTCCTCCTTGGTTTTAAATTGTTTTAAGTAATTACTGATCTGAGATATTTCCCCAGTAATTTCAGATGATTTTTCTGTTTCATGCTCCACTAAGTACACCATTAGTTTGAGGGAACATTCAGTAAGAGAACTTTCCCATTTAGTTTTTAGTTCTGGCTTTAAAGGGACACTGAACCCATTTTTTTTCTTTTGCGATTGAGAGAGCATGAAATTTTAAGCAACTTTCTAATTTACTCCTATTATCAATTTTTCTTCGTTCTCTTGCTATCTTTATTTGAAAAGGGCATCTAAACTTTTTTGTTTTAGAACTCTGGACAGCACTTTATTGGTGGATGAATTTATCCACCAATCAGCAAGAACAACCCAGGTTATTCACCAAAAATGGGCCAGCATCTAAACTTACATTCTTGCATTTCAAATAAAGATACCAAGAGAATGAAGAAAATGTAATAGCAGTAAATTAGAAAGTTGCTTAAAATTTCATGCTCTATCTGAATCACGAAAGAAAACATTTGGGTTCAGTGTCCCTTTAAGTCGCTAAACAAAGAATACCTTGAGACGTAGTCCCCTGGGTATTACATTGTCCTGATAAAATTTATACATTCCAATATTCCATTGTCTCTTAATTTGGTTTTTCCAAATTCTTTTCAGATCTTTAAGTGGTTGTAACCATTCCCCAGCATTTTCCCCTTCATTGGCACTTTTATTTTTAAGTTCTAAAGTCAGATTTTTAATATCAGACCACTTTTGCATCTCAGCCCCTAAATTAAAGGATGTCAATGTAAATATGTATAGTCCTGTGCTCAAATACCTAAGAGAGAGGCTGGGTTAAAGTCCCCACAAAAAATACAACAATGATAAAACAATGATACTGGCACTAGGACCCTGGAAAAAAAAAAGACTGAGCTAAGTGTAACAGTCCGGTGCTACCCCTAAAAAAGGATAATTAAACAAAATAAGTGAAGAAAAAGATTACCAGAAAACCCTCACTCACTTTTAGGAGAGCACCTAACCTTAATGACCATCTCACTACAAGCCACTTCAACAGAAACGCCAAAAAAAAAAACACCACTATATATGGGTTCTGTTCCATGTGGAAACTAAGGTGTGTCAACACATGGTCAAGAAAGAGTTTATGATTGATCGATGTCATAAAAAAAATGGAGGATTAACACACAACTGCCAAAGCACTGACTTATTGCATCTCATGCTCATGAGAACATTTCTATGTTGGGATGACCACTAGAAAATTGGGCAAATGCATGACGGAACATCTAAGTAATATCTGCAATGCCCACAGAGACTTGGGAGAACGGAAAACAAATCACTAGTGTGGCTAGGCATTTTCTCATAGAGGCACAGGAACCTTTTAATGTTAGGGTTTGGAGCAAGTGAAACTAGGTATTAGAGGTGGTGGGTGCGAACAAACAATGCTCCAAAAGGAGACCATAGGATTTTTAGATTAAATTCAATCATGCCTCATGGAATGAATGAAGCTAATAATTTCTGGGCTTATCTGTAATTATGTGTACATCTCCTTGTTAATATTTGATCTATCCTGAGTGGATGGGAAGTAGCTATATCATGATAAGCATTATATAATCAGTGACATGGAATTTTATCTTTATGGAATAAACTTCCCATCATGTGTTTTTTTGGTGTGTTTGACACATTCGTATATCTTAGCACCATGTTTGGTTAATGGTGTACGTGGGGGGTACAAAAAAACAATTAAATTAACCCATTACTGGAAAAAACTATATAGTATCAACCGGATAATTCCCGGTGCCCTATACCTTAGTCATAATATGACAATATGGGGAATATCACTATTCCTGAAACCTGAATTCAATTCCAGATAAATGTATATTCTGATTATTCAACTTGCAGACCTATTAATTTATGAACAGTAGTTAAGACCCGATATAATTGCTATAGGGTCTTTTACACACATGCCATTTTAAAATAAGGATGTACATTGACCACATTGTCATTATCGTGAATGCTATACACTGATCCACTCCTGCCACCCCCTATTGACATCATAATTTATACATTAGCTTAGTCTGTCAGATGCGAATTTGTAAGCACCGTATGAGGGCTAATGTTGGGCTGACATGAAAAGCGTTTACCACAGTAGACTATGTCCTTCTGATTTCTCTTAACACTATATTGGGATTATCAATGCACGCTTTAGTACATAATTGCAACAAGACTCATTCACATAAGAGCGGTTTAACTACAAAGGTCTGTTTACTTGATAAGCCCACTTTGTGATGATAGTTCACTCCATTCTATTGCGACGATTACCCAAACATTGGGTCATAAAGTTAAACCAGACTTTACAATGCATTCCCATCATAATATACATCACACATGCCTTCATGTTAGCCGTGTATTCTCACGGATAAATTAGAGGATGCTGGATGTGTTATGAGTGGGGAGTGTAATACTCCGAAGTACACATGGTACTGCTAATTCGGGTCTTTTCGTTTCACCAGCGTAATATTACATAGTACGCATATAGATCCGGATGAGGGAACACGTGTTATCTGTCAGAAGTTTTTTTATACACTACGCCCCCTGTTTGTGATGTCATAATCTGCCCACCAATCGTGATACAGAGAATCTTCACTCCCCCTCATCACAGCCACACAGTGTAGATAGGCTGCATGAGGGGCGGTTTCTGATGAAGCACCATGATTGGTGGATGGCAGGTAATTGACCTGTATTTAAAAGGGTGGCATTTGGGGCTTCCGCTTGTTACTATTCACATTGAAAAAGGATACTGCTTGGGCCGAAACTATTTTGTATTTTTCAGTGATATTGCATGTTTTTTCTCCCCTGACGCCTGCAGCTATCGGCCAGGAAACAGGCCGATAGCTGCAGCTGTATCATTTTTATATCATTATTAAAAGTTATTTTTTATTTACTTACTACTTAGACTAGGAAAGAGTGCTCATTAACCCTAAATCTTTTTCTTCACTTATTTTGTTTAATATTTTGCAGATCTCACATTAGCAGGGCAGCTTGGGAGGAAAAGAAAAAAAAAAAAAAAAAAAAAAAAAAGAAGGAGTATAAAATAGAAAATTATAAATTTAAATAAAGTGTAAACACTTTTATTTTATAACTTTATTTAATCAAAGACCAATATTTTAAGGTTTCATAAACCAATCAAGAACAGAATAAACGGTGTACACAAACAGATCAAAAACAAAAAAAGCGCTCAAATTGAGACCTCGCTCATGTTTTTTTTTTTTTACAGCATATGAACAATGTACAACAAAAAAGTAACCAAGGTGGATAGAATATATTATTGATGTGATGAAATGTCATTGCGATTCTGAAACACTATATTGGCTGGGAGCAAAGAGTCTGGCTATATGAAAAGTATAAACACATTGGTGGGCAAAACTATTAACATTAAACAGATGAGCAGTTACATATCCCTTGTTTTTGTTTGCACAAAATATTTATAAATGCATCTAAATCTTTTGGCAAGCACTATAGCATTTTTATTTATTTAATATAAATCAATACATAGCATAAAGGTTAAAGAACATTAGCAATCAAACTCACAATCACAAAAGTGTTTCTGCATGGAAAACAAATGTACAAGTTATTTCATGTCTGCATTCTGACAGTTTTTTTTTTTTTTTTTTTTAATAAAGCATTAACAATGACAGCTCCCCCTGTCTCTGTTGCATCGACAGCTTGACACGATGCAACGTAAAACTGTTTCGGATTTCAAAAGATCTAAACTGAAGAGTGGGGCATTAAAGGGACCTACAACCCAAAAGGTTTCTTTCATGATTCAGACACAACAAACAACTTTCCAAATTACTTCTATTATCAGCCATTTCATTTTCTGGGTATCCTTTGTTGAAACAACAGCAATGCACTACTGGGAGCTAGCTGATCAGTTGAGCCAATGACCAGTGGCATATAATGTGCAGCCGACTATCATTAGCTAGGTTCCAGTAGTGCACTGCTGATTCCTAAGAATATATAGGCATGCTTTTCAAAAAAGAAAAAAAAAAAAAAAAAAAAAAAGGAAGCAAATTGAAAAGTGGTTTTAAATTGCATGTTATAACTAAATCATGAAAGGAAACAAATTGGGGCGATGTCACTTTAAATGTATATGTTCAAGTTGCAGGATTCTGAGAAAATGGATTGCATTAAAGTTCTCTTTTTAATTAAGGACAAATATATTAAACCATAAAAAAAAAACAAAAAAAACACTCTTCAATAGGGGCCGCCTTGTAAGCGGTATAAAGCTGAAATATTTAAGCAAATTTTGGTAGTCGCTTTTTTTTTTTTAAAAAGGGAAAAAAAAAAAAAAAAAAAAAAAAAAAGGGTACGTTTTAAATGCCACTACATCAACATATCACTGGATACGACAGAATGCAGGTACATCACACAGCCTTATTGTCACCATGACTAGGATAAAAGGTTAACCCCTGTCTGCCAGAGAGTGCAATACCAATGTTGCAGACATTCTCAATAACACAATGTTACGGCACTAGCACTATTACAAAAATAAATCCTTTCTGAAGGTTAAGAAAACAACAGCATTGTAGATCAGGGAAACGCTAGTAAACATGCCCAGACTACAACTACTAAGCGCTAATACATAATGAGGTTTAACTGACCAGGCCTCAGTGTGGCCTAGTGACATAATCCTGCTTAGTAAAGTGTCATTTGGTAGCACACATTTGCCACACTCTCAACCATCATATCTAAAGGTTCTGGCTGGTCCACATTGCATCCTGGATCTGGTCCTCCCGCAGTAAACGTAGTGTTCTCAGTGCATACAACAGCTGACTTTTGGAGTTCCCAATAAAGTTGTTAGACAAGAAGGCTGGAAGACCCCCAGAACCATCACGCAGAGTGAAGAGTGGAACGCGCACCAGACCCATCACCTGTAATACCGAGAGATAGACTATTAGTAGAGAGGCCAGTGAAATCATAGAAGTTGCAAAGCCCGAACAATTATATCCTCATAATAACATTAGTAATGGTAACATTCTCAGCATCTGGGGGTGGAGTATCAGGAGCGGGACCTCCCCTACGTGTCTGCCAGTCAATCTTCTCTGCACAAAGTAGCTATAAATATAATTAAGTTCACAGCGTCACTTAAAGGGAAGGAAGGCATGGTGACTGCCAGATGTTGCACGAAGGGGAGGAGTGCAACCGTCTCACCACCTCACCCCTCCCCAGGACGTGATTTTTCAGTTGCAATTATTAAAAACGCAGATTAGTTGCTCTGCATGCTGGGAATTCATAGTTCCAATGTGTGATTTGAACTTTATTTCCCAGCATACCATGCATGTTTACAACACAAATGGAGCAGCCACTCAAAGCAGAGGTCCCAATTTCAATTGCGCCAAACATTTGACATTTTAAACTATATTCAATAAGTTATTTTTTATTTTTTTTACAATCTCTATTTCTCTTTTGCAGGACAAATACCAGAAACCACCAGAAAGGTCTTGGCATCGGACCCAAATATAAAGATGCCCAGGCACCTGAGATAATTTGAGCCCTGTGCTAGCGTTACCTAATATGGAACATGGGGGGGGGGGGGGGGGAGGAGGAGAATAAACCTTACCTTAAAAGTAATTTTAAAATTATCCATTAGATAGAAAATCCCTGAAAGATAAAAGTAGACTTGCCCGAGCATGGACAGGGCTTATTCACACACTGGTTTAAATACCTTTAACACATCCTCTCCACCTATCCTGGCAAAAAAAATATTGTTCGACAAGGACTCCCATTTAAACATTTGTGTTTTAGGAATTCTCCCACAAGAGGCACAATCTCTTGGATTTATAAATTACTGGTTACACCTCCTCCCACACAAAATTACCCTCTTATACTAGTTTATGGAAACTTAATTTATTACCACCTCCACCTAAAAAATGGTATGCTATCTTTCAACGTTTTGCCAAGACATCTATTGTGTCTTCCCATTTTGGAAACCAATTATAAAATGCTAATGAGATGGTATTTGACCCCGCATAGATTAAAGACAATATTCCTCACCACATCAGACAGATGTTGTGGAGGTTGTAGTGAAAAGGGTACTCCAGTACATAAATGGTGGTCACGCTATATTTTAGTACCTTTTTGGTCACAGGTATTGACAGAAATTAAAGCTATACTTTTACTATTCACTTCAACCCCTTTATTGCCCTTCTTCATAAACAGATTCCGAAACTCTCTCAAAACACATAACTGTGCCCTACTAATTCTTTTACATAGTGAAAAGCAGGTTATACCTAGACATTGGAAAACACCCATAATCCCATCTATTTCAAAATGGTGTCAACAAGTACATTCTACTTTTGCTATGGAAAAACTACATTATCAATTAATGGATCAATTAGATCTTTATTTTGGGATTACTGAACTGTTACATATTCAGGTGTAATGTTTACTTTTAATCACCTAACTCCGTAATTAGAGAGTTTGTCAACTTTTTTTTTTTCCTTCTTGTTCAGGATCTATGTTGGAGATACCTTTCTTAGAAAGCTAAATTACATAACTATAGTAAAATATAAAAATGTTTAGTGATCCTATATTGGCGTGGCAGAAAGTGTGTAAAATGCTTCAGGTAGAATATGCTGTATCGCCATGGTTATAAATTAATGGTAATATAAATGTTGCTGAGGGAGCACATTCTGTGACATTTAATAACTGGAAAAGTGGGGGATTAATAAATGTAGCTTAGTCATTTCATAAAAATGAAAACATAATTTATGCTTACCTGATAAATTCCTTTCTCCTGTAGTGTGATCAGTCCACGGGTCATCATTACTTCTGGGATATTAACTCCTCCCCAACAGGAAGTGCAAGAGGATCACCCAGCAGAGCTGCTATATAGCTCCTCCCCTCTACGTCACACCCAGTCATTCGACCAAGAACCAACGAGAAAGGAGAAGCTAAAGGGTGCAGTGGTGACTGGAGTATAAATTTAAAAATTTAGACCTGCCATAAAAAACAGGGCGGGCCGTGGACTGATCACACTACAGGAGAAAGGAATTTATCAGGTAAGCATAAATTATGTTTTCTCCTGTTAAGTGTGATCAGTCCACGGGTCATCATTACTTCTGGGATACCAATACCAAAGCAAAAGTACACGGATGACGGGAGGGACAGGCAGGATCTCTATACAGAAGGAACCACTGCCTGAAGAACCTTTCTCCCAAAAATAGCCTCCGAAGAAGCAAAAGTGTCAAATTTGTAAAATTTGGAAAAAGTATGAAGCGAAGACCAAGTTGCAGCCTTGCAAATCTGTTCAACAGAGGCCTCATTCTTAAAGGCCCAAGTGGAAGCCACAGCTCTAGTGGAATGAGCTGTAATTCTTTCAGGAGGCTGCTGTCCAGCAGTCTCATAAGCTAAACGTATTATGCTACGAAGCCAAAAAGAGAGAGAGGTAGCAGAAGCTTTTTGACCTCTCCTCTGGCCAGAATAAACGACAAACAGGGAAGACGTTTGTCGAAAGTCTTTAGTTGCCTGTAAATAGAATTTTAGGGCACGCACTACATCCAGATTGTGCAGAAGACGTTCCTTCTTTGAAGAAGGATTTGGACACAAGGATGGAACAACAATCTCTTGATTGATATTCCTGTTAGTGACTACCTTAGGTAAGAACCCAGGTTTAGTACGCAGAACTACCTTATCTGAGTGAAAAATCAGATAAGGAGAATCACAATGTAAGGCTGATAACTCAGAGACTCTACGAGCCGAGGAAATAGCTATTAAGAACAGAACTTTCCAGTATAACAACTTTATATCAATGGAATGGAGGGGTTCAAACGTTACGCCCTGTAAAACGTTAAGAACAAGGTTTAAACTCCATGGCGGAGCAACAGATTTAAACACAGGCTTAATCCTGGCCAAAGCCTGACAAAAAGCCTGAACGTCTGGAACTTCTGACAGACGCTTGTGTAACAGAATGGACAGAGCTGAGATCTGTCCCTTTAAGGAACTAGCGGATAAACCCTTTTCTAAACCCTCTTGTAGAAAAGACAATATCCTAGGAATCCTGATGTTTGAAGGGACCCTGAACCAGAAGGTCCTGTCTCAGAGGCAGAGACCAAGGTGGACAGGATGACATGTCCACTAGATCTGCATACCAGGTCCTGCGTGGCCACGCAGGAGCTATTAGAATCACTGATGCTTTCTCCTGTTTGATCCTGGCAATCAATCGAGGAAGCATCGGGAAGGGTGGGAACACATAAGCCTTCCCGAAGGTCCAAGGTGCTGTCAAAGCATCCACCAGGGCCGCTCCCGGATCCCTGGATCTGGACCCGTAACAAGGAAGCTTGGCGTTCTGTCGAGACGCCATGAGATCTATTTCTGGTTTGCCCCAACGTCGAAGTATTTGGGCAAAGACTTCCGGATGAACTTCCCACTCCCCCGGATGAAAAGTCTGACGACTTACGAAATCCGCCTCCCAGTTCTCCACTCCCGGAATGTGGATTGCTGACAGGTGGCAAGAGTGAGACTCTGCCCAGCGAATTATCTTTGATACTTCCATCATCGCTAGGGAGCTTCTTGTCCCTCCTTGATGGTTGATGTAAGCTACAGTCGTGATGTTGTCCGACTGAAACCTGATGAACCCCCGCGTTGTTAACTGGGGCCAAGCCAGAAGGGCATTGAGAACTGCTCTCAATTCCAGAATGTTTATTGGCAGGAGACTCTCCTCCTGAGACCAAGATCCCTGAGCCTTCAGGGAATTCCAGACAGCGCCCCAACCTAGCAGGCTGGCGTCTGTTGTTACAATCGTCCAATCTGGCCTGCTGAATGGCATCCCCCTGGACAGATGTGGCAGAGAAAGCCACCATAGAAGAGAATTTCTGGTCTCTTGATCCAGATTCAGAGTAGGGGACAAATCTGAGTAATCCCCATTCCACTGACTTAGCATGCACAATTGCAGCGGTCTGAGGTGTAGGCGTGCAAAAGGTACTATGTCCATTGCCGCTACCATTAAGCCGATCACCTCCATGCATTGAGCCACTGACGGGTGTTGAATGGAATGAAGGACACGGCAAGCGTTTTGAAGCTTTGTTAACCTGTCTTCTGTCAGGTAGATCTTCATTTCTACAGAGTCTATAAGAGTCCCCAAGAAGGGAACTCTTGTGAGTGGAAAAAGAGAACTCTTCTTTTCGTTTACCTTCCACCCATGCGACCTTAGAAATGCCAGTACTAACTCTGTATGAGACTTGGCAGTTTGAAAGTTTGAAGCTTGTATCAGAATGTCGTCTAGGTAAGGAGCTACCGAAATTCCTCGCGGTCTTAGCACCGCCAGAAGAGTCCCCAGAACCTTTGTGAAGATTCTTGGAGCCGTAGCCAATCCGAATGGAAGAGCTACAAACTGGTAATGCCTGTCTAGGAAGGCAAACCTTAGGTACCGGTGATCTCTGTGAATCGGTATGTGAAGGTAAGCATCTTTTAAATCCACTGTGGTCATGTACTGACCCCTTTGGATCATGGGTAGAATTGTCCGAATAGTTTCCATTTTGAACGATGGAACTCTTAGGAATTTGTTTAGGATCTTTAAATCCAAGATTGGTCTGAAGGTTCCTTCTTTCTTGGGAACCACAAACAGATTTGAGTAAAATCCCTGTCCGTGTTCCGACCGCGGGACCGGATGGATCACTCCCATTAGTAACAGATCTTGTACGCAGCGTAGAAACGCCTCCTTCTTTATTTGGTTTGTTGACAACCTTGACAGATGGAATCTCCCCTTTGGGGGAGAGGATTTGAAGTCCAGAAGATATCCCTGAGATATGATCTCTAGTGCCCAGGGATCCTGGACATCTCTTGCCCAAGCCTGGGCGAAGAGAGAAAGTCTGCCCCCCACTAGATCCGTTCCCGGATCGGGGGCCCTCAATTCATGCTGTCTTAGGGGCAGCAGCAGGTTTTCTGGCCTGCTTGCCCTTGTTCCAGGACTGGTTAGGTCTCCAGCCTTGTCTGTAACGAGCAACAGCTCCTTCCTGTTTTGGAGCAGAGGAAGTTGATGCTGCTCCTGCCTTGAAATTACGAAAGGAACGAAAATTAGACTGTCTAGCCCTAGGCTTGGCTCCGTCTTGAGGCAGGGCATGGCCTTTACCTCCTGTAATGTCAGCGATAATTTCTTTCAAACCGGGCCCGAATAAGGTCTGCCCTTTGAAAGGTATGTTAAGTAACTTAGATTTAGAAGTAACGTCAGCTGACCACGATTTTAGCCACAGTGCTCTGCGTGCCTGAATGGCGAAACCGGAATTCTTAGCCGTAAGTTTAGTTAAATGTACTACGGCATCTGAAACAAATGAATTAGCTAGCTTAAGTGTTTTAAGCCTGTTTGAAATTTCTTCGATAGTAATTGAGTCAAGAGTCTCTTCCAGGGACTCGGACCAAAAAGCGGCCGTGACAGACGCAATACATGCAAGGGGTTGTAATATAAAACCTTGTTGAACAAACATTTTCTTAAGGTAACCCTCTAATTTTTTATCCATTGGATCTGAAAAGGCACAGCTATCCTCCACCGGGATAGTAGTACGCTTAGCCAGAGTAGAAACCGCTCCCTCCACCTTAGGGATCGTCTGCCATAAGTCCCGTGTGGTGGCGTCTATTGGGAACATTTTCTAAATACAGGAGGGGGGGAAAAAGGGTACACCGGGCCTATACCACTCCTTAGTAATTATCTCTGTAAGCCTCTTAGGTATAGGAAATACGTCAGTACTCGCCGGTACCGCATAGTATCTATCCAGCCTACATAACTTCTCTGGAATTGCAACGGTGTTACAATCATTCAGAGCCGCTAATACCTCCCCTAGTAGAACGCGGAGGTTCTCAAGCTTAAACTTAAAATTAGAAATGTCTGAATCCACTCTATTGGGATCAGAGCCGTCACCTGCAGATTGAAGCTCTCCGTCCTCATGTTCTGCATACTGTGACCCAGTATCTGACATGGCCCTAGTGTTATCAGCGCACTCTGTTCTCACCCCAGAGTGGTCACGCTTCCCTCTAAGTTCGGGTAATTTAGACAAAACTTCAGTCATAACATTAGCCATGTCCTGCAATGTGATTTGTAATGGCCGCCCTGAAGTACTCGGCGTTACCATATCACGCACCTCCCGAGCGGGAGATGCAGGTACTGACACGTGAGGCAAGTTAGTCGGCATAACTTTCCCCTCGTTGTTTGGTGAATGATGTTCAATTTGTACAGATTGACTTTTATTTAAAGTAGCATCAATGCAATTAGTACATAAATTTCTATTGGGCTCCACTTTGGCTTTAGCACATATAGCACAGAGATATTCCTCTGAATCAGACATGTTAAACACACTAGCAATTAAACCAGCAGCTTGGAAATACTTTTCACTTTAATTTTCAATAGTATGAAAAAAACGTACTGTGCCTTTAAGAAGCACAGAAGTTATGACAGTTGAGAAACAATAAAAACGGATAAACTATAAAATCAAATTCTTTCCGGTAAAAATATAAATTTAGCAAGGGATTGCCCCCATTAGCAATGGATAACTAACCCTTAAATGGCAGAAAAAATGTACAGAATATAACGTTTTTTATCACAGTCAAAGCACTATCTCACAGGTCTGCTGTGAGTGATTACCTCCCTCAAAAATAACTTTTGAAGACCCTTGAGCTCTGTAGAGACGAACCGGATCATGCAGGGAAGAAAAACAGACTTGTCACTGAATTCCTGATGCGTAGTAAAAGCGCCAAATTAAGCCCCTCCCCCTCACACACAACAGTGAGGGAGATCAGTAAACTGTCAAAAATGAAATAAAATGCCCGCCAAGTGGATAATTAGTGCCCAACACAATTTTTCACCCAGTACCTCAGAAAATTAAACGATTTAACATGCCAGCAAAACGTTTAACCTCAAATAAATAAATTGTCACAGAAACCTACTGCTAGCCGTTCTCACTGCAATATAGGCTAAGGTCTTATTCATACAGTATCATTCCAGTGAAGTGCCATTCCCCAGAATACTGAAGTGAAAATATACATACATGACAGCCTGATACCAGTTGCTACTACTGCATTTAAGGCTGAACTTACTTTATATAGGTATTTGCAGTATTTTCTAGTCAATTCCATTCTCAGAAAATAATAAGCTGCTACATACCTCTTTGCAGGTGAACCTGCCCGCTGTCCCCTGATCTGAAGTATACCTCACCCCTCAGATGGCCGAGAACAGCAACATGATCTTAACTACTCCGGTTAAAATCATATAGAAACTCAGGTAGATTCTTCTTCAAATTCTCCCTGAGAATGAACAACACGCTCCGGTGCTGTTTTAAAATAACAAACTTTTGATTGAAGTCATAAAAACTAAGTAAAATCACCACAGTCCTCTCACACATCCTATCTATTAGTTGGGTGCAAGAGAATGACTGGGTGTGACGTAGAGGGGAGGAGCTATATAGCAGCTCTGCTGGGTGATCCTCTTGCACTTCCTGTTGGGGAGGAGTTAATATCCCAGAAGTAATGATGACCCGTGGACTGATCACACTTAACAGGAGAAAAGTGGATTAAATCTTTTGATTAAGTAAAAACAAGAATGTGGGTGTACTAATAAATACTTTGTATATTCACAAATAAGAAGTTACTGTGAAAAATTAATAAAATGGTAATGGGTGGGAATTGAACCTTGAAGATAGAATCAACCATAAAAAAAAAAAAAAAAAAAAAAAAAAATTAATTTGTTTGCTCCACAATATAAGATTTTACAGCTTCAAAATGCAAATGAAATTATTGAATTATTTGGAACAGAAATAGAGCAAATTATTAGATTCTCAAGTTACATTACAAGATTTAAAAAAAAAAAAAAATAAAAAAAAAAAAAAGTCTTAAAGTGATGGTAAACGCAAGCGTATAACAAACGTCACCTCATTGGATAAAAAGGACTGTGCCGTGGGCGGCCGGAGTCTATGTGTTAGCAATTTTCTTGCTTTACAGATAGGGTGAGTTTAACATTGTTTTTAGGAAACTATGACAGAAACTAATGTTTATTTTTTAGTGATGGTAAATCCTAGCGTTTGTTATACGCGTCGGTTTACCATCACTTTAATAGAAGAAGAAACAACATTACTTGCAGCGAGTTCCATATACAATTGCTACAATTATATTACACCGGAATCGACGTAATGAGGGAATATTGTATGAAGTGTTAATTAAAAGATACTCTATTACAGCTTTTCTTTTCCTGTCCAAATATTAAGAAATGGGGGAGGGAAAGAAAGGAAAGGAGAAGATTTTCTTTTTTTCTGTGCGGAACCATTACAGAGTTAGGCTAAAGTATTTACTTTATGGAAAATGATTGTTAGGATTGTGTGGAGTGTTTTAAAATTAACTTTTATATTGAACAATCTATTCAACATGTTGTTGCGACTTGTAAAGTATTTTGAATACGAAATACCAACAAAATTATTTAAAAACCAAACACACAAAAGTACAATCAGTCAGTGCACATTTGTGCTAAGGACATACCTCGGTCCCATGATCCTTTGCATGAACAGCTTCTGCCTCGATCCTCTCTATATCTTCAAGTATCAGCTCCTTGATATAAAAGTGTGTGACTGCTTTCTGTGGGAATTCACGCACTTGAGCACTCCGGTAATCTTGTTCTGTCACCTTCAGAGTGTTGAACATGGAACCAAGCTCCTCCTGTAGCTCTCGGTTCAGACCATCCTCTAGATTGGTGTCTTTAGGGTCAACGAAGCCTCCTGGAAAGCCCAGCCTGCCGTCAAAACGCATCATCATCTGCGTAGGAAGCACAAGAAGAAAGATGTAAGACTACAGCTACATAAAATGCACTAAAACTACAGAGCCACAAATATATAGGCAAGGATATTAAATAAAAAAATACTATCTTAAAGGGGATATTAAAGGGACAGTCTACACCTTGGTCATCTTAAAGGCTTACCTTAGCTTAAGCTGCAAACAGCCTCCTGCACCTTTTCTATATCATCATTAATATTAACGGTTATTTGTAGAGCGCCAACAGATTCTGCAGCGCTATAAACAAAGGGGGAGTACAACAAAACAATTATAGGGAACAAATGAGTAGAGGGCCCTGCCAAGAGTCGCACTGTTGTAGTCATCTCTTAAGAAGGTGATCTACAAACAGCTGGACTCTTAGGCTTACATGCTAAGGGGGTTCAGGGGATAACAATGGAGGAGGGGAACTGGTATAAAGAAAGGTTAGTGTAGTTTGTATGCATCCCTGAACAGTAGAGTCTTTAGGGAGCGATTGAAGCTTTCAAAACTAGGGGAGAGTCTTGTGGAGCGAGGCAGAGAGTTTCACAAGATGGGAGCCAGTCTGGAGAAGTAAACAGGAGTGTGATGAGGTGATAAGAGGAGGAGAGTAGGAGATCATGAGCAGAGCGTAGAGGACGGGAGAGAATATCTGGAGACAAGGTCTGAGATATAGGGGGGGAGCAGTGCAGTTGAGGGAGTTGTATGTCAGAGTGAGAATTTTGTGTTTAATCCTAGAGGAAGCCAGTGAAGGGATTGGCAGAGAGGTGCAGCAGATGAAGAGCGACGTGTAAGGAAGATGAGCCTGGCAGAGGCATTCATTATGGATTATAAAGGAGCTAGACGGCAGCTGGGAAGACAAGAGATGACAGAGTTGCAGTAATCGAGGCGGGAAAGGATGAGAGCGTGGATTACAATCTTAGTTGTGTCTTGTGTAAGGAAGTGTCTAATTTTAGAGATGTTTTTAAGGTGGATATGTCAGGCTTTAGCCAAGGACTGAATGTGAGGAGTGAAAGAAAGATCTGAGTCAAATGTGACCCTGAGACATCGGGCATGTGGAATAGGGGTAATGATGGAGTTGTCAACAGAGAGAGATTGGGGGTGGAGATTTTGGAAATGGTGAAAATATGGAGCTCAGTTTTGGAGAGATTTAGCCTGAGGTAGTGACAGGACATCCAGGAAGAGATGTGAGCAAGACAGTGACACGGGTTAGCAAGGAAGGAGATAGGTCTGGCGCAGAGAAGATTTGGGTGTCATCAGCATACAAATGATATTGGAAACCGTGGGACTTTATTAGGGAACCTAATGATGACATGTAGATTGAGAAGAGTAGGGGACCGCAGACAGAGCCTTGCGGTACCCCGACAGAAAGTGGTGACGGGGCAGAGGAGGTCCCAGAGAAGGCTACACTAAAGGTATGGTTTGACAGGTAGGAAGTGAACCACGAGAGGGCTGTATATCATGCAGCAGGAATGGTAACAAAAAGTTATTTTTAAATGAATATTGTTTCTGGCTACTTTGAAATAGCTGCCAAGCTCAGCCAACTGATGACATCACAATCTAAGCTGCATATGGCATCCCATCACGAAAGGCTCAGTAGTTGGATTTACTAGAGTGCCTAGCTGCAGCCCAGATCGTAATGTCATCAGTGGGCTAAGCTTGACAGCCATTTCAAAAGTGATGACGAGTTTGCACAGGTGCAGACACTTTACTTCAGATACCTGCATGTTAACCTAGGTTTAAAATAATAGCACCCATGATTAGAGGGAGGTGCATGAAAGTATTACGCATTTAATGTCACTTTAAAGGGATGATATGAAATATAAAAAAATTGGGTGTTTTGCACCTTCTAGACACTATTGTGACATCACACTTAAAGGAATAGTCTAGTCAAAATTAAACGTTCATGATTCAGATAGTGCATGCAATTTTAATCAACTTTTTTTTACTGCTATTTTTCTTCATTCTCTGTATATCTTTTTTTGAAAAAGCAAGAATGTAAGCATAGGAGCTGGCCCATTATTAAATTCAGCACCTGGGTAGCACTTTCTGATTGGTGTCTAAATGTAGGCACCAATCAGCAAGTGCTACCCAAGTACTGAACCAAAAATGGGCCGGCTCTAAGCTTACATTCAAATAAAGATACCATGAGAACGAAGAAAAAAATTAAAATAGAAGCAAATTAGAAAGCGGCTTAAAATTGCATGCTCTGAATCGCGAGTTTAATTTTGACTAGACTATCCCTTTAACATTCTATTCTTTGCTCTTTTTAATTTAAAAGGAAATTATAGTGATAAAAAAAGCTCTAATTCGCTAAAGAATGATTTTATCACTAGCAAAAGGCTTAAACATATAGTTAAAGTAACACTCGGGACTTGCAGAGCTTAGGAAACTGGAGCTGATCGAATGAGCAGCGCTAGTCACATGACTCACTGTGTAACTAGTGTTGCTGATTAGATCAGCGTCCGTTTCCACCCAGGAACCAGTAGTGCCATGCAGGTACTAAATGGTACCTTAAAATGTGTTTAACTCCTTTTGCGGAGGTTAAACACATAGCTTTGCAATGTTATGATAAAATGACACTTATGAATAAGAGCATTTTAATTTATCCCTTTAAAGGGACACTCAAGTCAAAATAAACGTTTGATTTAGAGAGAACATGCAGTTTTAAGACACTTTCCAATTTACTTCCATTATCAAATTTTAAACAGTCTTTATATTCACACTTTTTGGGGGAACAAGATCGTACTGAGCATGTGCACCAGCTTACAGGGTATACATATGCTAGTCTGATTGGCTGATGTATGTCACATGATACAGGGGGCCTGCATTTAAAATTCAGAGTAGATGTTAAATCATTATCTTTTATTATGTACCTGTTAACGATGTCATTCTACTGCATTGAGTGGTTCTTTAAATTGTGTTAAGAAACAAAACACATAAACTAGCCCAGATGGGAAACTTTAATATTCCTCTCAATGTTAAAGATAATTAAAAAGCCAAATGTTTTACTCATTCACATCAAATTCTTACTTGTACTAGGGGAAGTTTCCAGCTCTCTGGGTGTGTGTACCTACATACATACATACATACTGCTCAGTGAACAGTTATACATCAGATTTTATATGGCCATCTGTATGATTAAAAAACAGCCAATCAGCAGTGCTTTACTGCAATCTTGTAGGATTTTACCATAATCTTGCAAGATTTCATAGAAAACCTCTAATCCAAGTTGGGAAATAAGGGACTGCAGCACATGCCAAACGCACACTCCCTTGCAAGTCCCAGGACAAGTATCCTGATTGGATGCTTAAAGTGAATGTAAATTTTGATGTTTAAGTGCCCGGTTTTTAAAACTTTGATTATAAACAGGGGCACTTTAATTCATCAAAATTTACATTTCACTCCTGTTGTGACAAAAAAAAAACTTACCTTTTAAACTTCACAGCAGCTGCTGCTTCCTCCGGTCTCACAAGCCATTTCTGATGTCAGAAATGATTGATAGGTCATCCTCCAATCACAGATTCCCCCCCGGGGGATTCAGTGTCTGATTCACTGCTGTGATTGGAGGAAGCCAGATACATCATTTTAGACCCAGGAAGAGGCTTTGAAACAGGTGGAGGAAGCTGGAGCTGCTGTGAAGATTAAAAAGTAAGTTTATTTTCACAACAGGAGTGAAATGAAAATATTGATGAATTAAAGTGCCTCTGTTTTTAATCAAAGTTTTAAAAACCGGGCACTTTAGCATCAAAATTTACATTCACTTTAATGTCACTTTAGAGGCATGTGGCTACTAATGAAATTGGGGAGGTACAAAAAGAGTCAGCTTTTTACATATAAGCTGCGTTACTTATAAGTGATTTAGCATGTGGGTTACTGCTCCCATATATATATATATATATATATATATATATATATATATATATATATATATATATATATATATATATATCTGAGTGGCCACCACATAGGAGATAATACTTAAAGGGATATGAAACCCAAATATTCTCTTTTATGATTCAGATAGAGCATGCAAGTTTAAGCAACTTTCTAATTTACTCTTATACATTTTTTTGGTTCGCTTGGTATCTCTAATTACTTAAAATTGCATGCTCTATCTGAATCATGAAAGAAAAATTGGGTTTAGTATCCCTTTAAAAAGCTTCATGGGTATAGTTATGTCCCTGGACTGCAAAACATATTTAGATTTAGTTAACATGGCTGTTTAAATACATATATATATATATATATATATATATATATATATATATATATATATATATATATATATATATATATATATATTACAATGCAGTGTGTAATTACTTACGCAGTGGATAATAGGTATATATATATATATATATATATATATATATATATATATTACAATGCAGTGTGTAATTACTTACGCAGTGGATAATAGGTATATATAAAAACAAATACTGTCTGGATCATACCAATTTCCCTGTTCTAATATACAGTAATTGTATACCCGCATATAACATACATTGGGAATAAAGACACACCATGTGCTAGCCCCATAATGATTAAATAATTCAGACACGTGACCTGGCATCTCCATGGCTGGCAGAAGAGAAGTGTCTGCCGTTACAATGAGACGAGCACAGGTGTCATTGATGCCATCTCTGCCCTTACCAGCAGCACGTGTCTGACCGGAACGCGGCCAAACAGCTTGGCAGGTGTAGGAGCGTACAGCAGTACGTGGCATGCGTGACGGTATCCCTGCAGCTGCACTGCTTCATCCCGGTTGATGTTCCGTGGCCTCGGTCGGTCCTCTTGGTTTTGGCGACCACCATCCGCCATCTTGCAACCTGTAAGTGATGTTGCGCTTCCTCAAGCTCTATCACGTGGACATGTTTATCCAATCAGAAAGCGAAAACGGCAGAGCGGCATCTAACGAGCAGTAGGAAATAATATAGAGACTACAACGTGACCCATGTTACCAATAAGCTATTTAGTCTTAAAGGGACATGTACCTCTAGATTTTTTCTTTGCATTATAATGTTTTGTAGATGATCCATTTATGTAGCCCATCTGGGAGTGTTTTTGTAATAATGTATAGTTTTGCTTATTTTTTTTAAATAACGTTGTGCTGATTTTCTTACTGTTCCTTTAAAAAATTGTAACAGAATGTTCTATCTGAATCATGAACTTCATTTTGACCTTTACTGTTCCTTTAAAAACATGTAACATTGTTACATACAGCACACACAATTATTTAATTCCTTATGTCCACAGACACTTTCCCCAATACCAAAGCTTGTCTCTGGGTCATGTATACAAAATCAGCACCTCACCCTTAAAATGATATGAAACCCAAAACATTTCTTTTGTGATTCAGACAGAGCATACTATTTTTTTAAAGTTTCTACTTAACTTCTATTATCAAATGTTCTTCATTCCAATGATATTCTGTGTTGAAGAGATACCTAGGTAGGCATATGGAGCACTTTATGGCAGGAAAGAGTGCTGCCATATAGTGCTCTTGCAAAACTGCTGCCATATATTGCTTCTGAAATGGGACTGCCCCTAAGCATATACATCCCTGCTTTTCAACAAAATATACCAAGAGAACAAAGAAAATTGATAATAGAAGTAAATTAGACAGTTGTTTAACCCCTTAACGACCAACGACGTATGGGGTACGTCCTGCAAAAAAATGCAGTTAATGACCAAGGACGTACCCCGTACGTCGTTGGTCTTTGAAAGCAGTGGAAGCGATCCTGATCACTTCCAACTGCTTTCATGTTATAGCAGTGATGCCTCGATATTGAGGCATCCTGCTATAACATTTTTAAGCCGTCCGATGAAGAGAGAGCCACCCTGTGGCCCTCTCTGCATCGGCCATCAATGGCCCTGTTCGTTGGTGGGTGGGAGCTGATCGTGGGAGGCGGGTGGGCGGCCATCGGTGGGGAAGGGGGGCGGGATCGAGTGCGCGCGCGTGCACGGGAGCGGGTGCGCGCGCGGGTGGGAACCCTACACTATGAAACACTGTAAGGTGGGAGAGAGGGGGTTGAGGGGGGGCAAATATTTTACAAATGTTAACGATCTGGGAGGGTGGGAGGTTGGGGGTTGAGGGGGGGCAGCTACACTACAGAAAACATAATAATAAAATGTTCTAAAAATGTTCTAAAATGTTCTAAAAAACATATCTGATTTCAAACTGGGTACTGGCAGACAGCTGCCAGTACCCAATATGGCGCATAATAAGGCCGAGAGGGGGGTTAGAGAGCTGTTTGGGGGGGGGATCAGGGAAGTTGGGGGCTAAGGGGGGATCCTACAGAGCAGAATTATCTTTTTTTTTTTTTTTAAATCCCCAAAAAACTCTTATTTTAGTACTGGCAGACTTACTGCCAGTACTTAAGATGGCGGGGACAATTGTGGGGTGGGGGAGGGAAGAGAGCTGTTTGGGAGGGATCAGGGGGTGTGATGTGTCATGTGGGAGGTTGATACCTACACTAAAGCTAAAATTAACCCTGCAAGCTCCCTACAAGCTCCCTAATTAACCCCTTCAATGCTGGGCATTATACACGTGTGGTGCGCAACGGCATTTAGCTGCCTTCTAATTACCAAAAAGCAAAGCCAAAGCCATATATATCTGCTATTTCTGAACAAAGGGGATCCCAGAGAAGCTTTTACAACCATTTATGCCATAATTGCACAAGCTGTTTGTAAATAATTTCAGTGAGAAACCTAAAATTGTGAAAAATTTAACGCTTTATTTTTATTTGTTAGCATTTGGCGGTGAAATGGTGGCATGAAATATACCAAAATGGGCCTAGATCAATACTTTGGGTTGTCTACTACATTATACTAAAGCTAAAATTAACCCTAAAAGCTCCCTACAAGCTTCCTAATTAACCCCTTCAATGCTGGGCATAATACATGTGTGGTGCGCAGTGGCATTTTGCGGCCTTCTAAATACCAAAAAGCAATGCCAAAGCCATATATGTCTGCAATTTCTGAACAAAGGGGATCCCAGAGAAGCATTTACAACCATTTGTGCCATAATTGCACAAGCTGTTTGTAAATAATTTCAGTGAGAAACCTAAAGTTTGTGAAACAATTTGTGAAAAAGTGAACAAATTTTTTTATTTGATCGCATTTGGTAGTGAAATGGTGGTATGAAATATACCAAAATGGGCCTAGATCAATACTTTGGGATGTCTTCTAAAAAAAAATATATACATGTCAATGGATATTCAGGGATTCCTGAAAGATATCAGTGTCCCAATGTAACTAGCGCTAATTTAAAAAAAAAGTGGTTTGGAAATAGCAAAGTGCTACTTGTTTTTATGGCCCTATAACTTGCAAAAAAAGCAAAGAACATGTAAACATTGGGTATTTCTAAACTCAGGACAAAATTTAGAAACTATTTAGCATGGGTGTTTTTTGGTGGTTGTAGATGTGTAACAGATTTTGGGGGTCAAAGTTAGAAAAAGTGTGTTTTTTTTCCATTTTTTCCTCATATTTTATATTTTTTTTTATAGTAAATTATAAGATATGATGAAAATAATGGTATGTTTAGAAAGTCCATTTAATGGCGAGAAAAACAGTATATAATATGTGTGGGTACAGTAAATGAGTAAGAGGAAAATTACAGCTAAACACAAACACCGCAGAAATGTAAAAATAGCCTTGGTCCCAAACGGACAGAAAATGGAAAAGTGCTGTGGTCCTTAAGGGGTTAAAAACACATGTTCTATCACATACATGAAAGAAAAAAATTGGGTTTCATATCCCTTTAAACTCAGTCAACAGCTCATCCTCCACGGTTAGTCTCTTAAAGTGAAGGTCCATTTTAATGAATTAGTGCCCGGTTTTTAATAATCCTATTAAAAACAAGGGCACTTTAATTCATTAAAATTGACATTTCACTCTTTTTCCTCGAAAACTTACCTTTTTATCCTGGCAGCCGCTCCAGCGATTCCCATGGCCGTCGGAAGCCTCTGCAGACGTCAGAAATGACGAATCCGGCTTCCTCCAATCACGCCCCCCCCGGGGGATTGGATTGGAGGAAGCCGGATTCGTCATTTTGGACCCGCGAAGACGGCTTGCGACGGGCAGAGGAAGTGCTGGAGCGGCAGCCAGGATTAAAAGGTAAGTTTATGAAGAAAACGAGTGAAATGTCAATTTTGAGGAATTAAAGTGCCCTTGTTTTTCATAGGATTATTAAAAACCGGGCACTAATTATCCAACGCCCCCCAACATGAAAGATAAAAAAATGAATGCATTTTAAAATGCCCAATTTAAGATGTAGCAAAAATAATAGTAATAATAAATGTCTTTAAAGGAACATGAAACCCAAAACTTTTATTTCATGATTCAGAAAGATCATGCAATCTTAACCAACTTTCTAATTTACTTCTATTATCAAAATCTCTGGTATCTTTTGTTGAAAAATAGGAAGGTAACCTCAGGAGCGTGCACGTGTCTGGAGCACTATACGGCAGCAATTTTGCTAGAATGTTATCCATTTGCAAGAGCACTAGCTGGCATGTAGTGCTCCATACCATGGGAAAAAAGCAAATTTGATATTAGAAGTAAAGTGGATTTTTTTTAAATTGTATGCTCTGTCTAAATCACAAAATATTTTTTTTTAGGATTTTCATATCCCTTTAAAGGGACACAAATCAAAATAAAACTTTCATGATTCAGATAGAGCATGTTATGTCAAGAGACGTTTCAATTTAGTTCCATTTTTATGCACAGTATTTTATATGCAAACTGTCTAAGAGTTTACAGTGTATATGTATATATGAGTCTATGATTGGCTGATGGGTGTCACATGATACAGAGGGCTGGCAAATTGAAGTGAATTTTGTCTGTGCTTAGGCCTTGTGAATTTGTTATGCATTTTTTATTATGCAATTCTACTGTAAAATGCTGGGTGACCTCCAGAGAAACTATAACATGCTTTAATTCATAGGTCATCATGATACTTCTAACAGTCTATCTGATAAAAAAAGGTTAGGTTGGACAGGTCTGTATCCTTTCCTATATCCTAGTGCAGGGGTCAGCAACCTTGGCTCTCCAGATGTTTTAGAACTACATTTCCCATGATGCTTAAGTGTCTTTTAAGCTGCCTAAGCATCATGGGAAATGTAGTTCTAAAACATCTGGAGAGTCAGTTGCTGACCTTGGTTATAGAGGAATGACCAGGCGATTGTTATTCTTCAGACCTTTGTGCTGGAGAGATATTCAGTCCCTGGATTGCATTATTATATGAGAAATATTTGATAGAGAAATAGGAAATAGATTTAATAAGGAAATAAATCAATTATTATTATTATTATCGGTTATTTGTAGAGCGCCAACAGATTCCACAGCGCTAAATCAATCTTGAACTTCTGAAAGGTGGAATAATAAAGCTTATGGTGTGACTTTATAGATACATTATACATTTATGGATGACAATCATGCCTTGTACTGTCAGGAAAGAGCAAAATACAATCATTAAAAGTGTAACCTCCAAATTCTAGACCCTGTCAATGGGAAAAAAAAAACATAAAACATTTCCAGCAGTAAAGAGATTTGTACATGACTAGATCTGCTGCTTTGTAAGAAGATAGGTCAGGATGGGAGATAAAACATGTTGCATCTTCTTTCATTTTACTTTAAAGGGACATCCCAGCCAAAATTATAATCCACATGGATACATTTCAGTTTTGAAAAAGAAGCATTTTTGTAATATACATATATTAGCAAAAATGCTTCTGATAAAAGCTATAGCTGTTTCAAAAGTGTATTTAGGTATGCACCGTGCACCAGCATTTAACCACTGACATGATACAAGCCCCAATGGTGCTCTGAGCAGCTGCAGTATTTAAAATTCTGGTGCACTAAGAATATCTAGGTATGCTTCACATGCATGTGCAGAGAAAATAGTGATAGCTTTTACTAGAAGCATTTTTGCCAATATATGTATACTAGGCGATAAGCATGACCAGAGGGGCAGTCTATGTTTAAAAAAAATTACAAACCCCAAAGGTGATATTACAAAAAATAAAAAATGTAAAATTACAGGAAAAAAATAAATAAACAAAGCTATCCAAAATAAAAAATGTAAATCTAAACTAATACCCCTATAAAAATAAAAATGTAAAGCTAAACTAATACCCCTATAAAAATAAAAAATGTAAAGCTAAACTAATACCCCTATAAAAATAAAAAATGTAAAGCTAAACTAATACCCCTATAAAAATAAAAATGTAAAGCTAAACTAATACCCATATAAAAATAAAAATGTAAAGCTAAACTAATACCCATATAAAAATAAAAAATGTAAAGCTAAACTAATACCCATATAAAAATAAAAAATGTAAAGCTAAACTAATACCCCTATAAAAATAAAAATGTAAAGCTAAACTAATACCCATATAAAAATAAAAATGTAAAGCTAAACTAATACCCCTATAAAAATAAAAAATGTAAAGCTAAACTAATACCCCTATAAAAATAAAAAATGTAAAGCTAAACTAATACCCCTATAAAAATAAAAAATGTAAAGCTAAACTAATACCCCTATAAAAATAAAAAATGTAAAGCTAAACTAATACCCCTATAAAAATAAAAATGTAAAGCTAAACTAATACCCATATAAAAATAAAAATGTAAAGCTAAACTAATACCCCTATAAAAATAAAAAATGTAAAGCTAAACTAATACCCCTATAAAAATAAAAATGTAAAGCTAAACTAATACCCATATAAAAATAAAAATGTAAAGCTAAACTAATACCCATATAAAAATAAAAAATGTAAAGCTAAACTAATACCCCTATAAAAATAAAAATGTAAAGCTAAACTAATACCCATATAAAAATAAAAATGTAAAGCTAAACTAATACCCATATAAAAATAAAAAATGTAAAGCTAAACTAATACCCCTATAAAAATAAAAAATGTAAAGCTAAACTAATACCCCTATAAAAATAAAAAATGTAAAGCTAAACTAATACCCATATAAAAATAAAAAATGTAAAGCTAAACTAATACCCATATAAAAATAAAAAATGTAAAGCTAAACTAATACCCCTATAAAAATAAAAATGTAAAGCTAAACTAATACCCATATAAAAATAAAAATGTAAAGCTAAACTAATACCCATATAAAAATAAAAATGTAAAGCTAAACTAATACCCATATAAAAATAAAAAATGTAAAGCTAAACTAATACCCCTATAAAAATAAAAATGTAAAGCTAAACTAATACCCCTATAAAAATAAAAATGTAAAGCTAAACTAATACCCATATAAAAATAAAAAAATCCCCCCCAAAATAAAAACACCCCTTAATCTAATACTAAACTACCAATAGCCCTTAAAAGGGGCTTTTGTAGGGCATTGCCTTAAAGGGATACTAAACCCAATGGTTTTCTTCAATGATTCAGATAGAGCATGCAATTGTAAGCAACTTTATAATTTACTCCTATTATCAATTTTTCTTCATTTTTTTGCTATCTTTATTTAAAAAGCAGGAATTTAAAGCTTAGAAGTCAGCCCATTTTAGGTTCAGCACCCTGGATAGCGCTTGCTTATTGTTGGCTACATTTAGCACACCAATAAGCTAGCATAACCCAGGTTCTCAACTAAAAATGGGCCGGCTCTTAAGTTTTACATGGCTGCTTTTAAATAAAGAAAGCAAGAGAACAAAGAAAAATTGATAATAGAAGTAAATTAGAAAGTTGCTTAAAATTGCATGCTCTATCTGAATCATTAAAGAAAAAAAATTGGGTTTAGTGTCCCTTTAAGTTAAACAGCTTTTTCCTAAAATTTTTTACCAATTACCCCCTAACAGTAAAACCCCCCACCCAACCAACCCCCCAAAATAAAAAACTAAGTCTAAAAAAACCTAAGCTACCCATTGCCCCTAAAGGGGCATTTGTATGGGCATTGCCCTTAAAAGGGCACTCAGCTCTTTTACTGCCCTTAAAAAGGGCAATCAGTTCTTAAAAAAAAGACTAAGCCCCAAATAGGTACTCACCGTTCCTGAAGTCCGGCGGAGAAGGTCTTCTTCCAGGCAGTTCCATTATCTTCTATCTTCATCCGGAGCGAAGGTGGCGCGGGAGCGGAGGTGCGGAGCTGGCTTCCCCGATGTGCGGATCCGGAGCGGCGGTCCTCAGCGGCGGTAGTGAAGGCTCCTCTTCATCCGATCTACGTCGTACACTGAAAATTTAATGCAAGGTACCGCATTCAGTTTGGGGTACCTTGCATTCCTATTGGCTGAAATTTTGAAATCAGCCAATAGTATTAGAGCTACTGAAATCCTATTGGCTGTTCAAATCAGCTAATAAGATTTCAGTAGCTCTCATCCTATTGGCTGATTTCAAAACTTCAGCCAATAGGAATGCAAGGTACCCCAATAAATATGGGGTACCTTGCATTTAATCTTCAGTGTGCGACGGACGATCGCATGAAGGGGAGCCTCCACGCTGCTTTGGACCACTGCAGCTGAGGATCCGTGCATCGGGGAAGCCAGCTCCACACCTTCGCTCCGGATGAAGACAGAAGATGATGGAGCCACCTGGAAGAAGACCTCCGCCGGACTGTGAGTACCTATTTGTGGGTTAGATTTAGGATTTTTATTTTAAGATTAGGGATTTAATGGGCTTGTAAAAGAGCTGAATGCCCTTTTAAGGGCAATGCCCATACAAATGCCCCTTTGTATGGGCATTTTAGATTTTTTTTATTTTGGGGGGTTTAGTAGGTGGGGTGTTTTACTGTTAGGGGGGACTTAGTATTTCTTTAATGTAAAAGTGCTGTTTAACTTAGGGCAATGCCCTACAAAGGGCCCTTTTAAGGGCTATTGGTAGTTTAGATTAGGGGGTGTTTTTATTTTGGGGGTGCTTTTTTATTTTCATAGTGATTAGGTTCAATGTTTTTTATTTTTTATATTTTTGTTTATTTTTTTCTGTAATTTTAGACTTTTTTTTTTGTAATTTAATGTTAGGTTTTATTTTAATTGTAACTTAGTTTATGTAATTGGGGTTAATTTAGGGGGTGTTAGGTTAGGGGGCTTAGTAATTAAATTAGTTATTTGCGTTGTGGGGGGCTGGCGGTTTAGGAGTTAATAGGTTAATAAGGTTTATTGCGATGTGGGGGTTTGGCGGTTTAGGGGTTAATAGGTTAATTAGGTTTATTGCGATGTAGGGGGTTTGCGGTTTAGGGGTTAATAAGTTAATTAGGTTTATTGCAATGTAGGGGGTTTGGCGGTTTAGGGGTTAATAGGTTAATTAGGTTTATTGCAATGTAGGGGGTTTGCGGTTTAGGGGTTAATAAGTTAATTAGGTTTATTACGATGTGGGGGGTTGGTGGTTTAGGGGTTAATATTTTAATTATGTTATTTGCGTTGTTTAATTTGCGGATTAGGGGTTAATTACTTTATTATTTTGTGATGTGGGGGTTGACGGTTTAGGTGTTTGTTAATACTTTGTGCAGGAGGTTAGTTTTTTTATTTTGTGCGGGCGGTTACGTGTTTTTTCGTTCGGGCGGTTGCGTGTTTTTTTTTTCAACATTCTTTTGAGGATGCGTGCGCAACTGGCGACACCGACAGACGCGTTACAAACGCGATTATAGTATAGATGGCAAATGTGTTTCTATACAGAGATGTAATTAATCTATGAGCATTTAAATTTTGACTGGAATGACCCTTTAAATTTGTATAATAGATCACCCCCATGGTTAGAAATATACAATAAAATATGCCACACCTATACTATGTATGAATACGCAACAGACACGTTAAATAATAGGGCCTCTTTTCAGAAGATATGGTACTACTGGATTAGCAATGCGACACTCCACAGAAGAGAACGTGCAGGCCGACTTGACCCCTAGAAACTGGGTCTGAACGCTTCTCGTAGGCCTTGGAGGATCGCTGGGAGCGGGAACACTATCTCCCCCTTCTCTTCTTTCTTCCCTCCCCCCCCCCCTTTTTTCCCTTTCTGAAACTGTTTTGTTTGAAAGGAGTCTTAAGGACAACTACTTACCTTAACCTAAATGTTTACTTGATCATTACGAAAGTTAAGAAATTGTCACCCTTGTTTTTTACTGTTCTATTATTGAGAAACAGACTTTATTTTTTTTATTTTTTTTTAAATAATTTTTATTGGGGTTCAGTGAAGAGCAAACAAACAGTGATAATTAATACACAAAAGGAAGATACAGTAGTTTCCCATAATACAGTCAGCACAAAATAAGCAAATACATCTTCATTAACAGGGTTTGCAAAGCTAAATAGAAGTTAAGGGGGCCACTCTTGGGTCCCGTGTGATTGAACCTCTTATTCTTTTAACTTTGATCTCACTATGTATATTTATACATATGGATCTACAGAGAAAGAAGTCGTTATGGAGCATATATGTAATGGGGTATAGTGTGCCGCCCTAAAACAAGTGCTAAAGAAGGGGGAGGACCCTTAGATAACTCTAACTTAAGTGATAATTAGTTATAGGGACTGGAAATAATATAATTATAGGGCTTACACTAACTTGTGGGGTGAAAAAGATACCTGCAGGGAGAGCTAAGGGGCTGGGCTTCGATAAGTATAAGACATATGTGATATCTGATAGTTACCTATGTGTCCGAGGTGGTTACTGTGACACATGAATGACTCATAAAAAAGAAAATATACAATATGCAAGGTGGTTGTTAAGGATTTTCACTCACGTACATTATTAAATAGTGTGAGACTCTCGGCACCTGTGCAGTCCTCATTATGCGTTGTAGACAACAGTTGGGAACAGCAATAGAACATAATTATTACATAACACAATATGTTAATATAGCTGGGTATATCAAGACAATTGGTCTAACTATAGCTATATTTTATCTGTCTAAACAAACTGAAGCAAAATTGAAGGGACAGGGATGTAATCACAAATATCTTAAAATGAACTGAGTTTACAGAAGGGGGAAAAAACAAAGGAGACTCTGAGAAACAGTCCGGCCACTAAAAACGGCAGTGCCAGAGAGCAATACCAGAAGTTCTGAGAGGGGAAATAGACTAAGGGTCCACAGAGCAGTTATATTAACATTTCTAAATAGGTTCAGGGCACCTTGTGTAGCTTGTATCGGAGCATGGCCACTGCCACCAGAGTCATGCAGTCAAATAAGGAAATCTGTCACGATTCAATAGCGACATCAGTATATTTAAGCAGTTCACATGTTTACCCCACACCAACTCTGCCTGTTTTATTTACCCATGGGTTATATGCATTCAAAGCTGCGTGCAGCAAGGGTAAGTATGGACCCGTTGTTTTGGCGTGAACCCCCGCTGAGGGGAAGCTATCCGGGACCACGTAGGAGCTTATCCAATCTCCTATATTCAGCAGCGCTTCTGACATATGGAGTCCTTCAGTTTCAAGGTGCTTGGCGAGGCAGGCACTATCTTTTCCTTCTAGTGCTATCTCTGGTAACGTTACTACATTCCTCCTTTGCACTGCCGCCACTCTGCTATCCATATTTTCAACACATCGGACGGCAGTGAAGGCACCTCCATCAGGTTTGGAATAAATCATAACAGTAGGTGTTGAATAAGGTTCCGGGACGGAGGTGTCATCAGCTCTTTGCTTGTGACTCGTCCAGGCCACCATTGAGGTAAGTGGGTTTTGTTGCAGCTGTCCATCGCTCATTTCTGCAGAGACATGTGTAGGACTCAGGGAGGAAGGTAATGTCTGCAGAGGCATTAAAGCTGTATCCCTCTCTGCCTCCATAGAGTCGCAGTCACCTCGCAGGGCTTCATCCCGATCAGTAGTTGTGGGTGGATAAGTCCCATTTTGTAGGGTTTTTTCAAAAGCAGCTTGATAGGTATCTAGAAGATTGCTGAGCTCCAATAGCAAAAAAGTAGATGGATCCATGTTAAGAATGGATTAATACTGCGCACTCAGGGCACAGCTAGTTGTGGGGACAGGCTGAGGCTTCTATGATAGGGGAAGGCCTCAAAGTGCAAAGTCCGGTACTGAGGGCTTTAGAGCCTAGTCACTATTCAAAATCCCTATATCTTGAATTCGGACTTCTTCAGACCAGCCTCTCCACTGTTTTAAGTAAAGTGTTGCTAAAACTGTAATGGTAAATCAGGTACCAATGAAGATAGCTTGAGGAGCTGAAGCTCAGTGCGACCTGTAAGATGGCCGCCGCCCGGGTGTCCCCTTGAGAAACAGACTTACGTGATGATAACTCTGTAACAATCTATCTGGGACAATCTCCAAGATACAGAGGACTACCTTGGACATCTCTGGATGCTGATGTAGTATTCCAGAATCCTCTACACACAAAGATACAGTGATGTGCAGTCACTAGAGGCAGGTGAGGCAGTGCTTCACCTCTCATATGGGCAAAAATATATTTTTTTTATTGGCTTTAAAAAAAAATATGTAAATTTTTTCCCCCAGCATTTTTTTTTCTCACAGCTATATGTTGTGCAATGAAGAGGCACAATCAGGTCTGCCCACCATTACACAACATGCTGCGCCATCTACTGGATGCAAGTGGTTAAGATCATTGCATGGCTCATTAACTGCTTATTTGAGGCAGTCCTATTTGGGCTGAACCAATCCAGTGAGAGGCATTAGTAAGTGGAACATAGGGTTGGGGCTGGATGTTAAATCATATAAAACAAAACAAAAACGCAAAAAAAACAACTTTCATATATTTTGTTGCTGTCCTGTGAACCTGCTAGCTTTGCTAAAGTGAAAAAGAGAGTTCTGTTCTTCCCCTCTAAGTGCAGTGGAATGTGCCACTGTCACTTCCTGAATCCTTACAGAGCAGGAGAGAGGCACAGAGAGCAGTGTTTCACCCACATCTTATTAAAGTAAGATTTTACTGAAAGATTCTGTTAGTTAAAATGATAATTTAATGAATGTGGTTTAGTGTTTGTTTACTCTTTTATAGCAGGGTCGTTTTTGTATTTTGTTTACTCAAACTTTACACCCACTAACTTAGCAGCTTGCCTCTGTACTTCACACTAAATTATAGACTAATTTTCTGAACTCTCTGTAGCTCTGCTGTTTTATTACTTTAAAATGCAGTGGTCCCTCTCCCCCCCCCCATTGTGTGTGTGTGTGTGTGTGTATCTCTCTCTCTATCTATCTATCCATCTCTCTCCTTATGTGTTGTTCTCCCCCATGGTCTCTTTCTCTCTCTGTCTCTCTTCCTCCCCCTCTGACTCTCATCCCTTATGTAATGAAAGAATCTATAAGCATAATTTGCAGCATTAAAGTAAAAAGTATGTTTTAAACATATTTTAATGGGCATGGATTTCTAGATCTCATAATCAGAGCAAGCATTGTGTTATCTGGCAAGTGTTTCTGTTACAATCCTTTTAGACTAAAATCAGATGTTTACTAAGTTGACCAGTTTTCCAAGACACCATTTAAAGGGACATGAAACCCATATGAAATCCATATGCAAATTTAAATAACTTTCCAATTTACATCTAATATCTAATTTTCTTTATTCTTTTGATGTCCTTTGTTGAAAATCATATCTAAATATGCTCAGACCTGCTGATTGGTGGCTGCACATAGATACCTCATGTGATTGGCTCACCCATGTGCATTGCTATTTCTTCAACAAAGGATATCTAAAGAATGAAGGCGTATCCTAGCCACTGCCTCACCATCCTCTGACGTCACTGCACGTCACTGCAAAGATAGGTCTTTCTGGGTCTATGTTATGTATTGGGATGTGGAGGAGGGTGGAGGAGAATGCTGTTTGGGTATATTGAGATTGTCATCTCCTGTTATCTTGATGGTTATGTTTCTGGAGAAATGGCTGATCAACTTTTGTATTGTAAGTAAACAAGAATTACGTTACCAATAAAAACATTTAAACATAAATTTGTATAATAGCTGTCTGGTGCTCACAGGGCGTGTGCTGCAGACATAGGTGTGTGCAGCCACACAAACGTGATCCACGGAAGACGAGCAGCGGCCTGTAGAGTTGGCAAGCAGTGTCATCTGGCGTCTCAAAGTTCCACCACCATACACTACAAGGCTGAGCGGCGGTTTCTGTCTCTTTAAAAATAAAATCAGGGGGGGGCGGAGCCCGACACCAAAGGGAGCAGACGTGTAAGCTGGGAGCTCTCCTGCTATATCTGACTAAAGGTATACAAATATCTACCCTGGACCAGATTTACTGGCTAAAATATACAGAAATTAATGACCACTACATCTGCTAGCCCTGGGAGAAGCAAAACTTTGAACTTTGAGCTGTAAAACTATTGAAGGAGCACCTCGCACTGGGGCCTTCCCGGTATAACTAAGCAACGAGGATAGGATCCCTCCTAACGTTTGTGGAGCTCTCTCCTACTTTCGCATCCTAAGATGGACCTGGAGGCGGTATTACACAGATTTGAGGATAATGCCTCTAGAATTCTGGAGGATCATTTTTCAACAATGGGCCGACTGCTGGCGCAATTCCGTGAGCAGTACTGTGCCCTGCATGACAGACAAGATGGCGGCTACCGACTTGAGCTCTGTTTGGAGACTAACTCGCAACCCCTGAAAGTGCCGGAGAGTCACGTACCGACAAGTCTGTGTGTGCTTTACTGTGACTCAGATGCTGAAAAGCTGCACATCAATATGAATATGCCGAAGTTCCAGCCTGCCTTACCGGAATTATCTACAGACTACAAGCGGAACGAATACGCGGATGGATCTAGGGGAGCGAATCCACATCAACTGACCCACAGAGCTGTCCTCGGTCTACTACCACATGGAGAGAGGGATTTCCACCACCCCTCTAGCCTGCATAATAGAAGCGCAATCTGTACCTTTGGTTGCAGGCTCTATGAGTTCCTCATTACAGTAAGTCCGTCCAGAGTGGGAGTTGAACCGGCTGCGGGCATAGGTTAAAGTACAGAACAATGGTGGACAGCATGGAATGAGTCTGAGAGCTTACGTGCTGTGACCTCTCTGTGTATGCTGCAATCACGCTTTTGATGCCATATAACTAGATCGCTATACATACCCGCACCTATTGCCTCACCTTAAAGCATGTTATTCGGACCTATTCCACGCTGTCAAGAGCCATATGTACTGCACATGGACACATGATATTACTGAACATTGTGTCTGTAACTTTATGGCTAGAATGCTGTCAGGATTGCAAACTTTTATGAATCTGCTACTATATTGCTTCCGCTCAGACCCAGGGTGGGTTAATATCACACTGCTTCTTATTTTACAGCTATGAGACTCACGCACCCTTAATGTTACCATGCTTAAACTATATAATCTGATGTTTCTTGAGCTTCAGTTGTGGCTATTTAGGTATTCTATGGCCAATTTTTCATTCCCAGCTAGAATAGCACTAGCTTAGCCAACATGTTTGTTTATCTTTCCACAGTTCTCATAGCACTCACCAATTCTGTTAAATACTGTATTAAGATGTTATATATTCATATATAGGCTCCAAAGGGTCTGTTAAAGCTCCAGTAGTATAATATTTATCTTATTCCAGTGGTTGACCTATACCATATATTTATTATTAGAAGCTGGACTTATACTGACCCTTTATATTCAACTTTTAGTTTCTCTTGTATCTTGCTGTAGTTTAATACCATTTAAATTGTACTCCTTCTATTACTGATTGCAGCTAGCATATAATAGGCCCCTAACTTAAATACATCTCACTCATATTATTGCTACTACATGACCCTAGGGCCATATTTAGTTTCCTCCATATATCTCAGGGGTGGGGATACTATAGCGTATATACATTCCTCCTAACCTTTAATTATAATTCGTAGTGAGTATTCTTTTTAGCGTACTTTGAGCATCAGCTCCCACATATTTCATTATTTAATCTGTTATTAGAGACAGAGAAGTATATGATTGTGGAGTTCTTTGTATGAGACCTTCCAAGTCATAGTAGCACGTAGTCTCCTCCTCTTTAACTCCTTACATATTCCCATTACGCTTGTTCCAACTACTACATAGAGTTTGGTCTATGCTGAGTCCTACATATCTCAAACTTGAATAATGTATTACTCCGTACTTGCAACTTAGATATCGTTGTATATTACATGGTAATGTTTTATGTATGCAAGCCTTTCTAATGGTGGTGCTTATGTTGTTTTACATGATTGCCTAAATCTATATGTTTGTCCAGAATAATGAGACACCATAATAGCACATAGATAGAGCATATTATACCAAATGTAGATAGCAAGTAGCGTTACAGGATTGTTTAGAAATTGATCTTTAGAGTAGGTCCATGTGTATGCGATACCATAGCAATCACTCTAATCTCTGACAACTCTACAGTATACCCCAGCTTAGTAATTTCAGCATTTCATTTAGCCTGGGTATTGGAGAGTTTGCATAATAGGATATTTCATGATTACCAACTACTACATATAAGAATTTAAATGTTTAACAAACATATTTAGCATAACATTCTTTCCTTCTTTTTTCTACTTATCTGGGAAACTAATCCCTCTAACCTAAGTCCTTTAGACTGTCAAGGGGTATAGACACATAACTAGTAAAGATGTACCTTTCACCCTCATGTTCCAGCTTATCCAATATTAGTATATGTTTGCTCTATATCTTTTGAACCCTTAGCTTTTAATATGACTCTACTACTTTTAAGGTGCACTATAACCTCACTTTTGGATATTGTAAACGCTGCTGGGCCGTGTTCACTGGGAAGGCACGGCTCAGCATAATAGTTGATTTAATGAGCTTGATCTGAGACATGTATATAATACCTAATGGCATGCATGATGACAGAGAAATTAGTCTGTTCGTTTCTAGACGAAACATACACTTCTTAGACGTTTCTAAATAATATTGTTATAATTCTGTTTAATAGAGTACTTACAAGCCCTAAATCTTTAGTATATTTGTAGATTTCACATGCTACCAGGCTCCGCCCTCCTTCTCCCCCTCCTTTCCCCCCCCCCCCCTATTTTATATTGAGCGGCTCTCGCCCGCTGCGTCCCCCTCCCCCATAAAACTTTAGAGTCATCCCCTCTCTAGCCCTATTTTTATATGAGTAAATACTTTAATCTTTCATTTATTTAGCTAGGAGAGGTTTATCTTTGCTTTTCTTAATGTTAAGATACTCTATGATAAAACTGAAGTCCCGTCACATGATAACCCACATTTTATAGCTACACCTGGAATATTTGAATATATTACTTTGCCAATAGTATTATGTATACAACTATTTGTAAATGTTTTGGGTATACCTTTATATATTGTATTTGACTACGGCTTCAATAAAAAATTGTTTAAAAAAAAAATAAAAAAAATAAAATCAGGAAGTTCTTTTTTTACTTTTGAATCACCATAACATGCTCACACTTTTTAAAAATAATTAAAGGGACAGTCTACACCAGAATTTTTATTGTTTTAAAAGATAAATAATCCCTTTATTACCCATTCCCCAGTTTTGCATAACCAACACAGTTATAAAAATATACTTTTAACCTCTGTGATTATCTGGTATCTAAGCCTCTGCAAACTGCCCCTTTTTTCAGTTCTTTTGACAGACTTGCAGTCTAGCCAATCAGTGCCTGCTCCCAGATAACTTCACGTGCACGAGCACAGTGTTATCTATATGAAATACATGAACTAACACCCTCTAGTGGTGAAAAACTGTTAAAATGCAATCTGAAAAGAGGTGGCCTTCAAGGTCTAAGAAATTAGCATATGAACCTCCTAGGTTAAGCTTTCAACTAAGAATACCAAGAGAACAAAGCAAAATTGGTGATAAAAGTAAATTGGAAAATTGTTTAAAATTACATGCTTTATCTGAATCATGAAAGTTTATTTTGGCCTAGACTGTCCCTTTAATCTAAATTTTAAAAATGCTATTTTTTTCCTCCACTTTTTAAAGTTTTTTTTATTTATTTTTTTAAATATAGACCAAATTATTTGCCCTAGAATTATATAGCATGCTAGCCCCTAAAATTGTTCCATGTTTAAAAAACATCATCATAGATACTTTAAACAAAATCAGCAGATTTCTAAAGAGTTTAAAATGGCAAATATTGTACTGATCCCCAAGCAAGATTAGGACCCACTAGATGTTACATCTTACAGACCCATATCACTATTAAATCTTGACTACAAGATTATTATGAAAATTCAAGCAGATAGATTGAAGCAAATACTTCCAAGATTGATGCATTTGGACCAGTCAGGATTTGTAGGTGGTAGATCTTCAGAATTAAACATAAAGACAATTTTACACACTAAGGGGTAAATTTATTATATGGCGGGCATGATTCACTGTAGCAAATCATGTCCGCCAACATCGCTAAATGCAGACAGCATACATGCCAACCCCCTGCACATTCGCGGCCAATCGGCTATCAGGGGGTGTCAATCATCACGATCATATCTTACAACCACTGCTTCTTAACTTACGTTTCAGGCGACCTGGAAACTTCGGGGGTAGATTGCAGGGTTCCGCTCTGTCGGAGGCCTTCATGCTGTCTTTGGAGGCAGAGAAGGTCTTTGGGACTTCATGAATAAGGTACATAGGGGTTATGGTTTTGGAGGTAATTTTCTTAATTTGGTGGGTAATATATACTCAAAATCTGTAGCAAATTTGGTGATTAACAATTATGTCGCTCAGTCTTTTAATCTATTGAGGGGCACCAGACAGGGATGCCCTATGTTGCCACTATTATTCAACCTTATATTTGAAGCATATTTGAAGCTTTAGCCATTAAACGTAGAGATGCTATTCCAGGTGTTATTCTAGGGTAAACCGCACTTAAGATTTCCCTTTTTGTGGATGATCTAATACTTTATGTTGCTTATCCAAGTAGGGATATCTATGATTATGGATGTGTTACAAAGTCATGGATCTGTTTCAGGTTATAAGGATGCCAAAGGGAGCTCGCAGCCATTGGAGGAAGCCGGATTCGTTATCGATATGCTAAATACAGTAGGAGATGCGGGCTGAGGAACGGCAGTATTTTTAATATAACCAGGGCCGGATTTACATCTCAGGTGCCTGTAGGCACAACAACTTGAAGTGCCCCCCTACCCCGCCCCGCCCCCCTACCCCCCCCAAAAAAAAAAGTGGAAAAAAAAAACCGAGGACTTTTTTTATTATTATTTAGGACAACTAAAAATAAATATTAGATGTAAAATTACATTTTCCCTTTTATGGAGATACACAAATACACACACCAATTGCAATATTTGTTGTAATGGAAGCTACACCAAAAATCAATATTCACTTGACTCAAATGGCCATACAATTTCTATTATGTATAACAAAAACAAATCATGTTAAACTTTTAATGCAAAATATTCTAAAGAAAACCCTATTTAAAGGGACATAAAATGTGACAGTTTGCTAGAGCATTTTAATATTGCACTAGTGCTTGCACAGAAGTGTGTTAGCCTCTTGCAAAAGAGTTAAACACATAGTCAATGTCAGTTCTGAGACAGCAATACACATCTGTGCAGACCCAGATGGGCTCATAGGACATGTTTATTGACAAGCCATTAGTGTATTGCTTTTCTGGAGATGACTTTGACTATGTGCTTAACATTTTGTTGGAGTTAAACACAGTTTTGTGTAAACAATAGCAATATTAAAACTAGCAGCATGCAAGCTCATCAACAACCTGTGCAGCCAGTGGAAGAAAACATAAAATGTAGGTATTTTTTCCACTACATGAAAAAAATCTTGTGAACTCTGATATTTTTGGTACAAATACACACAGATGTTACATTTATTTTGTTCTGAAATATAAATATAATATGATGTTGCTCTCAAAGGAAAACATGGAATGTTGTAGATTATATGTAATCCAGGGGTCAACAAATGTGTTTAAAATTAGAAATTAGAAATTCAATTTACCACAATACAAAAATACCACACTTACTTGATAAAAGAACAGATTAACAATTTTTTTATGTGATGTGTGTGTATGTATATATATATATATATATATATATATATACACATACATATACATACATACAAACAAATATGCCATGTGAGTGGTTTACACACATACACATTTTACAGCCTTACAGTCTACAAACTTTGTTGTCAAAGTGCCCTAAAGGCTGTAAAATTTGTAAATCACAATTGGCAACTTGTAATAAAGAGCAGAGCAGCTAGTCCCACATAACCTCCACACCTCCAAGGCCTTTATAGAACAAAAACATTCATCCTGAAGCAGAATTTAACCCCCTGGCTATAAAAATGTCCTACAGCACATAACAAGTGAATACACTGCAACCCTCTCTGGTAGCCAAGGGGTTAAAGTGCTCTGCTTGTTATGTTGTCATTCTAGGCAGCATTAGAAGCCTTGTACAGTCCTAACCTGTTGTTTTGAAGCTTTCATTCCTCAACAAAAAGTGTCTGCTACACATCAGCATGGAACTTGGCTGTGTGAGGCAACAGAAGTACATAAAATAAAAGTGAAACTAAACATGCCTGGCGAAAATGGGAGGGGTTTAGTTTTAATATTTGCCCCTCTCTCCTTCATGGCTCCCTCAACTGCTGTAACATATTCCCAATAAACACTCAACTCTGTAAGCACCTGGCAGCACAATTCTTGCTAAAATTAATGCCCTCACCAAAAAAAAAAAAAAAAAATCATTTTTTTTTATTACTGACAGGCAGGCGCCCCTCACTGCAAGGCACCTGTAGGCACATGCCTACTGTGCCTAATGGGAAATCCGGCCCTGAATATAACGCAATGATAAATATTTTAAAAAAGAAGCGTCTTTGTAAATTTTAATGAATTAAAGTGCCCCTGTTTTTAATATTTTTAGATACTGGGCAGTGATTCATTAAACTTATATATATATAAAAAACTAATTTGCAGTTTACATGGTACGTTAAATAAAAAACTGTGTACATATGGATTGTTTTTTTTTTATAAGTCAAATTATCACTCTGAGAGTTTTGCCCTTTTCCCCCCAGTAACCAATAGGGTTATACATTCCTGTATATAAATATGACTGAGCTTTAATTGTACATTAGAATGCCAGATAAAGAGACCTCAATGTCCTTGCAAGCTTGCAATTGTATCCACTATTAGTTAGCTATTAAAGGTATCACGTGTATTTCGTTTTTATTTTTTTACAAAAAAGATTTTCCTTTTTTATTTAACCTTTTAACGCCGTTCTGACGTTCTATTCTGTCCTAACCGCGCCAGGCTTTAGCGCCGTTAGGACGGAATAGAACGTCCTAGCCGTTTGGCTGTCCTGAAGCCAACAGCGCTCCCAGGATACGATCACGGTCTGGAGGGCGTACCTAGCGTCATAGGGACGCCCCCTGACCCGATCCCATAATTGAAATCTCGTGATCGCATGCACGGTCACAGTGTCGCGGGATTTCCATTTCTTAATTTTGTCCATGTAGACAAATTAACCCTGTCATCAAAGGGTTAATACACTGGTTAAAGGGACAGTCTACCATAGAATTGTTATTGTTTTAAAAGATAGATAATCCCTTTATTACCCATTCACCAGTTTTGCATAATCAACACAGTTATATTAATATACTTTTTACCTCTGTGATTACCTTGTATCTAGGAACCTTCTTCCAGCCCCCTGATCACATGACTGTGACTGTTTATTATCTATTGTCTTACATTTAGCATTGTATTGTGCTAGATCTTAAATAACCCCCTGTGCCTGAACACAGTGTTATCTATATGGCCCATGTGTACTTTCTGTCTCTTTGTGTTGAAAAGAGATTTAAAAAGCATGTAATAAGAGGCAGCCCTCAAAGGGTTAGAAATTAGCATATGAGCCTACCTATGTTTAGTTTAAACTAAGAATACCAAGAGAAAAAAGCAAATTTGATGATAAAAGTAAATTGGAAAGTTGATTAAAATTAAAAGTCCTATCTGAATAATGAAGGTTTAATTTATACTAGACTGTCCCTTTAACATGGTATTGCCCTTTTCTGCACCTTTGGAGAAGCAATGAACATAGTTCTTTGAGGAAAAGCATACAGTTTTAAAATTCCAAACTTTAAAAAGGCGGCATAAAATAATCCTGACCAATCGGAAAAAAAAACAAAAAAAAAAAACAAGGATTAAGCCTGGAGTACAAATGAGTAAACACAGAGTCTATTTTTAAGGGATAGTCTAGTCAAAATTAAACCTTCATGATTCAGATAGAACATGCAATTTTAAGCAACTTTCTAATTTACTCCTATTATCAATTTTTCTTCTTTCTTTTTTTATCTTTATTTGAAAAAACAGGAATCTAAGCATAGGAGACGGCCCTTTTTTTTTGTTCAGCACCTGAGTAGCGCCTGCTGATTGGTGGCTACATTTAGACACCAATCAGCAAGCGCTACCCAGGTGCTGAGCCAAAAATGGGACGGCTCCTAAGCTTACATTTTTGCTTTTTCAAATAAAAATTACCAAGAAACAAAGAAAAATTGATAATAGGCGTAAATTAGAAAGTTGCTTAAAATTGCCTGCTCTCTCTCACTGGCTTTCAAACCTATCATTAGGCCTCCCCAACAGGCCAGGTTTTCAGGATTACCTTGGATGAGATCAGGTAAAATGACCACGTTTATTAAGCAGCTGATTATTTCACCTGTGCTCCAGTTCAGATATCTATCTGAATCATGAAGTTTTAATTTTGACTAGATTATCCCTTTAAAGGGCCATTTTGATGCAAATGAAAATGCTGTTATGTATTCAAGCATGTTATTCTTGTATTAGTGCCCTGTTAATGATGTGTTTTACCACCACAAATGGGTTGAACATCAGCAGCTACATACATATGCAACTCATCATTGGCCGTTTTGTGGCTCCTTAGCAGGAGTTCATACTGTGTGTTTAATAAGGGACAGGCGAGTAAACAGGAAACTTTCATGTTTCAGATACAGCATTGAATGCAATTTTACTTAACTTTCTAGTTTGCTAGCTGCTAATTGGTGGCAGCCTCTTATCAGGGAAGGCCAACTGGCGGACCGAGGGCTGTATGCAGCCCTTCAGTAAAATCAGAACTAACATGCGACAGTGTTTGTGGCTCTAGTATAAAAAAAGGGATCTAAAAAATTTTTTGCTTTAAGGTGACCACAACTCAAAAGCGCTCTCTAGAAGGAAGAGTCGCAGACAGGTTATACCCGGCAACCTTACCAAAATCTGACCTTGTGCCACTGAACATTCATAGAAAACATTGTTTACTGATCATAGCCTTCTTTACGGCCCTTAAACAGACAGTAAAGTCATAATTAGACATTCACGATTAACGGGACAGCCAACAGCAGAATTTTTGTTGTTTAAAATATAGATAATTCCTTTATTACCCATTCCCCAGTTTTGCATAACCAACACAGTTATATTAATACACGTTTTACCTCTGTAATTACCTTGTATCTAAGCCTCTGCAAACTGTCCCCTTATTTCAGTTCTTTTGAAAGACTTGCATCTTAGCCAATCAGTGCGTAAGCTCAGTTTCTATATGACACATGAACTAACACCCTCTAGTGGTGAAAAACTGTCAAAATGCATTCGGATTAAAGGCGGCCTTCAAGGTCTAAAAATTAGCATGAACCTACCTAGGTTTAGCTTTCACCTAAGAATACCAAGAGAACAAAGCAAAATTGGTGATAAAGGTAAATTAGAAAGTTGTTTAAAATTACATGCCCTATTTGAAAGTTTATTTTGGACTTGACTATCCCTTTAAGATAGAAAATACAATTGTAAACAACTTTCCAATTTACGTCTATTATTTAATTTGCTTCCTTCTCTTGTTATCCTTTGCTGAAAGGATAATCTAGGTAATCTCAGGAGCAGCAAAGAACCTAGGTTCTACCTGCTGATTGGTGACTGCATATATATATACCGATTGTCATTGACTCACCCATGTGGTCAGTTAGAAACATTGCTGCTACTTCAACAAATGATACCAAGAGAATGAAGCAAATGTGATAATAAAGTGGTTTCTGTATGTTCTACCTAATTCATGAAAGAAAAATGTTGGGTTTCATGTCCCTTTAAGACTTATGAATTATTTATCTGCAGCCCCCATATACTAAAAAGTTGGCCATTGGCTCATCTGATGTGTTTAGCTAGCTCCCAGTAGTGCATTGCTGTTCTTTCAACAATGGATTGCAAGGGAATTAAACAAATTTGATAATAGAAGTAAATTGGACAGTTGTTTAAAAGGGACACAATATATATAGTATATACATACACACAATTTAGCATTTTATATTACCATCTCAAAGTGTCTAATGTCCCTTTAACATGACAAGTTTAGGTCAGATATTAATAATAATAATAATTAAAAAATGTATATAAAAAAACAGACCACCAAACTCTTTAAGGGGCAAGGAAAAGGGTTTATTAGAGCCCCTGACAAATAACAGGAATCAAGACTCAAAAATAAAAAAAATGACTGGCTCCAAATAGCAAGAGATTTTTCATCCCCTGGTCTACTATATAAATACAAGTAACATAGTTTAATAAATTAAAGTGATGGTAAACATGGGCTTTCTGGAATAGCTCATTATGTTAAATATAGTTTATATATTAACGTTGCTTTTTTGTAAATTTATCCCTAACTTTTTTAAATTATATTTTATATCCAAGTATTTACCAGTCCTTCCTCCGCCCCTTCCATTTCAGTCTTTCGGCTCTCGACATAACCATTCAGACGCACTCCGGAGCTCGCCAAATGTGCGCACTTCTCTGCTATCTGCTCCAATGTAAACAATGGGTCACGAGATTCATTGTTTACTGCTGGAGCAGAGAACAGCGAGTTGATACAATTTGTACAGAGTTTATGCGATCGTGATTCCCCTTGACTAATCGAGCAGTTAATTATTGTAAGTTGTATTTTAAAAAAAAATGTATTTATATTTAATGTGGACAAAATATACTTACAAATAAGCAATATGAATGCGTAGTTTGCAGCTTGCTATTCATGATAGGTTATTGAGAGCGTGATTCCCCTGCTTAAATGAACATTTACATTTTGTAAGTTATTGGTTGTGAAATTAATTTTTATAGATTATGCAAACAAATTTGCAATAAAATAAAGATATAAATGGGCAAGTTGCAGTTCATTATTGGTGATATAATAGTATAAAGAGCATGATTCCTCTTTCCTAAATTAATATTTATTGTATTATTATGTAGTAATATTGCAGTAAAAACAAAATTTATGCTTACCTGATAAATGTATTTCTTTCTTGACACAGTGAGTCCACGGATCATCTAATTACTATTAGGAATATCACTCCTGCCCAGCAGGAAGCGGCAAAGAGCACCACAGCAAAGCTGTTAAAGCGAAGGTAAAGTTGCCAGGTTGTCGATCTGCAATAACTTTCTTTGTCCCAAAACAATATGACTTTAATTCATCATTTTTTTAAAATATAAGTGTAAACAAAGTTATACCCGTTATTAATCAATTTATGAAGGTCCGCAAATTCAACCCGTTATAACTTTTTTTTTTTCTGTGTTGATCACCTTTTCAGAGTATCCAATTGAAAATTTGGCCGTTAGGCGGCCGTCACTATAACGTCATCACCAGCTTGTTGGCCTGCGCATGCGCTATTCTTTTTTACCTTATTGAGAAATCCATGCCCGCTCCCGTTTCGCGCATGCGTTTTAGTTTACTTTACGAATACCCCTAATATGCCATCGGCTACCGGACGGCTCAGATACTGACAAGTGCAGTAGAGAGCCGATTTGCACATGCGCATTTTAACTGAGACTCGTGAATGCGCTTTTCAGATACGTATAGAGCGGGTGGGACCGCTCTATACGTCACAGCACAGAAAACCAGGAAAGAAAAGGTTGGGTGGAGTTAGCATCAAAACTATAGGGTAATATATATATATATATATATATATATATATATAAAGTCTGAAATTTTAACTTTTCTATTGAAATAAACTTAGCGATTAGCAAATTGTAATATTAAGTTATGCATTGATGTGTTCACAATGAAGAAACTTTACCTTCACTTTAAATATCACCTCCCTTCCCTCCAACCCCAGACATTCGACCGAAACAAAGGAGAGAAAGGAAGCAAGAAGGTGCAGGAGGTGTCTGAAGTTTATAACAAAAAACCCTGTCCTTAAGAAAACAGGACGGGACGTGGACTCACCGTGTCAAGAAATAAATTTATCAGGTAAGCATAAATTTTGTTTTCTTTCTAATGACACGGTGAGTCCACGAATCATCTAATTACTATTGGGAATCAATACCCAAGCTAGAGGACACAGATGATAAGGGAGGGACAAGACAGGGAACCTAAACTTAAGGCACCACTGCTTGAAGAACCTTTCTCCCAAAAGAAGCCTCAGACGAGGCAAAAGTATAAAATTTATAGAATTTAGAAAAAGTGTGAAGAGAGGACCAAGTTGCAGCCTTGCAAATCTGTTCCACAGAAGCTTCATTTTTGAATGCCCAGGAAGAGGAAACAGCCCTCGTAGAATGAGCCGTAACTCTCTCAGGAGGCTGCTGTCCAGCAGTTTCATAGGCCAAGGGAATGATACTCTTCAGCCACAAAGAAAGAGAAGTAGCCGTAGCTTTCAGCCCCTTACATTTTCCAGAGAAAACCACAAATAGAGCAGAAGACTGACGAGAATCCTTAGTCGCCTGTAAATAGAATTTCAATGCACGCACCACATCCAGATTGTGCAGCAGACGTTCCTTCTGAGAAGAAGGGTTAGGACACAAGGAAAGAACAACAATCTCCTGATTAATGTTCCGATCTGAAACCACTTTAGGGAGAAACCCTAACTTAGTACGCAAAATTACCTTATCCGAATGAAAAATAAGGTAAGGAGACTCATACTGTAATGCCGAGAGCTCTGAAACTCTACGAGCAGATGAAATAGCAACAAGAAACAAAACCTTCCAAGATAACAACTTTATATCTAAGGAATGCATAGGCTCAAACGGAGCCTGTTGAAGAACTTTAAGAACTAGATTAAGACTCCAGGGAGGAGTAACCGGCTTAAACACAGGCCTGATTCTGACCAAGGCCTGACAGAATGATTGCACGTCTAGTACATCCACCAGACGTTTATGTAACAAAATAGACAAGGCAGATATTTGACCCTTTAGGGAGATTGCCGATAAACCCTTCTCCGAACCCTCTTGGAGAAAAGACAAAATTCTAGGAATCCAAACTCTACTCCAAGAGTAGTCTTTGGAATCACACCAATGCAGATATTTGCACCATATCTTATGGTTAATCTTTCTAGTCACAGGCTTACGAGCCTGAATCATGGTCTCAATGATTGACTCAGAAAAACCATGCTTAGATAAAATTATGCGTTTAATCTCCAAGCAGTCAGCTTCAGAGAAACTAGATTTGGATGGAGGAAGGGCCCTTGAAGTAGAAGGTCCTTCCTCAATGGAAGTCTCCAAGGTGGAAAAGATAACATCTCCACCAGGTCTGCATACCAGATCCTGCGAGGCCACGCCAGTGCTATGAGGATCACCGACACCCTCTCTTGTTTGATTCGAGCAATGACTCAAGGGAGCAAAAGGGGGGAAATAGGTATGCGAGGCTGAAATTCCAAGGTACCGCCTGAGGATCCCTTGACCTCGACCCGTACCTCGGAAGCTTGGCATTCTGCCGAGATGCCATGAGATCCAGCTCCGGCTGTCCCCATTTGACAATCAAGCTGGAAAACACTTCTAGATGGAGTTCCCACTCCCCCGGGTGAAAGGTCTGTCTGCTCAGAAAATCTGCCTCCCAGTTGTCCACTCCTGGGATGTGGATCACCGACAGGCAGCAGTTGTGGGACTCCGCCCACTGAATAATCTTGGCTACCTCCGCCATGGCCAAGGAACTCTGAGTCCCCCCCGATGGTTGATGTAAGCCACTGAAGTTATGTTGTCCAACTGGAACCTGATAAACCGGGCCAAAGCCAACTGAGGCCAGGCCAGAAGAGCATTGAAGATTGCTCTCAGCTCCAGAATATTTATGGGTAAAACAGACTCCAACCGAGTCCATGTCCCGAGAGCCCCAGACTGCTCCCCATCCCAGTAGGCTGGCGTCCATTGTCACAATCACCCAGGTGGGTCTGCGGAAGCAGGTTCCGTTGGAGAGATGTTCCTGAGACAACCACCAAAGAAGAGAATCCATGGTCTCCTGCTCCAGATGTACTCGTGGAGACAGATCCGCATAATCTCCCTTCCACTGCCTGAGCATGCATAACTGCAGAGGCCTGAGGTGGAAATGGGCAAACGGGATGATGTCCATGGCTGCTACCATCAGACCGACTACCTCCATGCATTGAGCCACTGATGGCCGAGGAGATGACTGAAGCGCTAGACATTAATCGAAAATCTTTAATTTCCTGACTTCTGTCAGAAAAAAAATCATTGATAAGGAATCTATTATGGTTCCCAAGAAAACTACCCTTGTAGTTGGAACCAAGGAACTCTTTTCCAAATTCACCTTCCATCTGTGAGATCGCAGGAAGGATAACAACATTTCCGTGTGGGATTTTGCTTGTTGAAAGGATGGCACCTGAACCAGAATGTCGTTTAGATAAGAGGCCACTGCAATGCCCCGCAATCGGAGCACCGCCAACAGGGATCCCAGAACCTTTGAGAAAATTCTAGGAGCTGTGGCAAGGCCGAATGGAAGAGCCACAAACTGGGCGTGTTTGTCTAGAAATGCAAACCTCAGAAACTTGTGATAGTTTCCATCTTGAAGGATGGTACTCTGAGGAATATGTTTAGACTTTTGAGATCTAAAATTGGTCTGAAGGTTCCCTCTTTTTTGGGAACCACAAACAGATTGGAGTAAAATCCCAGACCCTGATCCTGAATTGGGACAGGAACTATCACTCCGAGGTCAGAAAGGTCCCGAACACAGTGTAAGAACGCCTCTCTTTTAATTTGGTCTACAGATAATCTTGAAAGCAGAAACCTGCCCATGGGAGGAAAGGTCTTGAACTCTAACTTGTATCCCTGGGACATGATGTCCACCACCCAGGGATCCTGAACATCCCAAAACCAAGCAAAGGAAAATCTGCCCCCCCACAAGATCCGGTCCCGGATCGGGGGGCAGGCCCTTCATGCTGCTTTTGAGTCAATAGTGGCTTCTTGGATTGTTTTCCCTTGTTCCAAGACTGGTTGGGCCTCCAGGAAGGCTTGGACTGTTCCTGCTTGGAAGGAGAGGAAGGTTTACCCTTGAAGTTTCGAAAGGAACGAAAATTGCTCTGACGACCCTTCTGCTTATTCCTCTTATCCTGAGGGAGGAAATGGCCCTTTCCTCTTGTAATGTCGGAAATTATTTCCGTCAATCCCGGCCAAAACAAGGTCTTTCCCTTGTAAGGGATCGCCAAAAGCTTAGACTTAGATGACACGTCCGCAGACCAAGATTTTAACCATAAAGCTCTGCGGGCCAGCACAGCAAAATCAGAAATCTTTGCTCCCAATTTAATAACCCGTAGGGAAGCATCCATAGTAAAGGAATCTGGATCTCTTCAAGAGGAGTGTCTGTCTGAATAGAATCAGACAACTCATCAAACCAGTATGCAGCCGCAATAGTGATGGTAGCAATACACACCACAGGTTGCCATTATAAACCCTGGTGTACATACATTTTCTTGAGTAACCCCTCTAATTTCTTGTCCATAGGATCTTTAAAGGAACAACTATCTTCTATGGGAATAGTGGTCCTCTTAGCCAGCGTGGCAATTGCCCCTTCCACCTTAGGTACCATCTGCCAAGACTCCTTGATAGAGTCTGCTATAGGAAACATCTTCTTAAATATATGGGATGGAGAAAAAGGGATACCTGGTCTCTCCCATTCCCTAGCAATAATCTCTGTAGCTCTATCTGGTACAGGAAAAACCTCCACCACGGAAGGTACATCAAAATATTTGTTTAGTTTACTAGACTTCTTAGGAATGACTACGTCAGTAGTGTCGGAGTCGTCCAAGGTAGCCAAAACCTCCTTAAGTAACAAAAGGTGTTCTAGCTTAAACCTGAAGGATACAACTTCAGTATCAGCAGAAGGAAATACACTGTCTGAGTGAGATTTCACCCTAAGATGCTCCTGAAGTATCTCCCTCCTCAGATTTCTGGGAGGGGGCATTCGGAATAGCCACGACTGTGTCAGCAACCTTACTTACTGATTGACTACATTTCCTCTTGCGCTTTCCCTGCAGCATGGGAAAAGCAGACAACACATCAGAAACCGCAGAGGACATGAGGGAAGGGATGTCTTGTAACGTAACTCCAGGTGGAGTAAGAGAGGAAGCACAGGGCACTGGATGTGTGGACGATAAATTTTGGTACATTTGAGGAGAAAGCTGCGGCATATCTTGAACATTGCCAGAAGACTGAACAGTATCAGCCCTAGACAATGTTAGCTCAGAAAAAAAGTCTATCCCTGTAATGTAAAGTTCTCTCAATTACACGAGGAACAGAAATGGATTGGTGGTTCCACATTAGTATCAAAACATGAAGAACATCTAACATCTTGCGGGGCCTCTTGGTCCATCTTTATTCACCAGTAAACAGAATAAATAGATAAACAAACTGATATTTTATTTAGAAAATACCCCACAAAAAAAAACTTTACTGTTCCTCACGAAGCATCGAGTACTTTACAGAGCCATCCAACATCAAAGAAAGCACTAATGTGAGGGGGATACCCTAATGATCACTTTTATGCCAGTGTTTGTAGTGTCAAGGCCCATTAACCAGGACAAACTGGACTCTACCCTACTCCCTTGGGAGCAACAACTAACATCTCCCCCCAGGAAACAGGGTATTTTGCAGAGAGTAGCAGCCCCTATTCCAGCTCTACATCGTCAGCATGGGTAATCTATATTATACAGTGAAAACAGATTTAACAAGGCTTGAGGGGCAGATTGACAGCAGCTATAACAGCCTATCTCAGCTTATTAAGCACACAGCCACGTGGGCTGATCTGACGGAGTCGGTAGGGACAGAGGAAGTTGTGGCACACAGGGAACTCACTAGGCTTCTCAGCTGCACCGGACCAGCGACAGAAAAGTGAGGTACACCCTCTATACAACTGCCGTGCTTGGATTATTATCCACGTCCTCTTTTGACCTCCTCGCTGGGAGATGAGGCCAAACCCCTGGAGTTACTGGTTGCACACAAGGGGTATCTAGAAGGTACCAGGATATCGATCATGCTGGTTCCTAAGCCTACGCTTAGAGGAGCGTGTACCGAGATGACTCACCAGCAACTTGCTACCCCAGGTCCGCTAGCAGTTCCTATCCGATTACTTTGGGGGGAAACTCTGCCGAGGTCAGGGGAGTATGTAAGCTGTGGCCTGAGAGCTGGAGATCCTCTAGTGGACTGCTCCTAACCCGCATCAATGTATCAGGAGTCATGTGGCAGAGGGGTAAATTGGAACATCCCCACTCTCGTAAGATCAGGTGTGGGGGTAAATAGTACAGATGTCCAATGGAGGACTGCCACTAAGAAAATTTATACATCATGGCTTACACCCCCCACAGAAACCTCATGCATGTCTTATTTACCTGATTAGTGCACATTAATGATCTTATGCTGCTTGCTCCGTTTATAGGGGAATCGATATTAGCAGACTCTAAAGTATCTTTACTTTTATGACTTAGTCCTTGCAATATAGCTCCCTGAGAGTTGAATTGAAGTTAAAAAATGTTCCTCATTATTTGAAGGTTTGATGATACCCCATTTTATTGCTTATAGGACTGACAGGAAATTTTCCTATTAGGATCCATGCTTTGGAACTAGCGCAGCATTTTGTATTTGCAACTGCATTTCATGTTTTATAGATTATATATGTATAGCAGTGTTGTAAACATGCAATCAGTTTTCCTTTTCACTTGTATTGCTTATAAGCTACACTGAGTTATGTCTGTCTTTTTGCGTTATCAGCACATATATGAACACTGTTTTTTTTGTTTTTTTTAAAGTTGCCATATAATCATTACATCACATAGTAAGCTTGCTCCCCCACTTATTTCTTTATACAACCTAATTTGCCCCTCTGGCTTCTTACACACTCTTACAAAGAAAGCCTAGACTATTAAGGGGGTGTGGATTTTAGTGTAATAGATTTAAACCCTACTGGAATCGTCCACTCTTCTCACTCAGTTACTGTTTACAGCTAAATCCCACCTATTACATCTGATAGCAGTCTCTTCTATATCCCTACTGTACTCTCATTTTGTGTACCCATTGGATTAGCCCTATACAGCATCGATAAGAGACTCTCACACCTGAGCCTAACACCTACTAAACAATCTTCTATACGAATCCCATACAGAGAGCTCAACAGACGACATACACTCAATAGGAGTCACATTTAATGCTGCCTGATAGAGGTTGCAAGCTTCTACTTAGTAGATAAGGATTTCTTAACATGTTGTATGCTATGTTCGTGTACGGTACACATCCATTAAGTTCTGCACAGCCTCACGACTAACATCACTAATGCACCTACCACCCAGGTATAGGGCCCATACTTGGGGGCATAGGTCTAAATATATGAGATCATGGACAATAAATGCTGTTTTCGCTACACTATCATTACATCTTCACTCCGAGCCAGCATAAACTCTTCTTATATTAGATATTGAATATATATAGTCTCCTTTGTCCTATATGTAAAGTGTAGACAGATATTATAGATCTTTGGCAATTCCTCTCCAGAGGCAACATTTCCCTATCTTATTGCACAAAGTTCTACTATAAATCCTGGCATGTCTGATGAAATAAGTCATGAGTCTTTATTCTGAGGGTAGCCTCCCACTATTATGCCATTTTATCTACATATATGGGTTTACAGTAACTGTCTTGCGCTCACACCCACATCTCTCTTATGTACAATATTAGACGCTGATATATGCTTATCAACTATGTAGTTGTAATACTGACACTTCTTTAAATCTCCTGGACACCCCCCCCCCCTCTTATATTAATTTCAAGTGGCATTTACCCACTGTTATATTCTATATGTTCTCAAACTACAATCAAATGCTAGAGCCCACAGGTGAACCCACCCCGATATATAATTCAACATACCTATATCATTGCTCTTTATTAACTTAAATCTCCTTTCTTTGATGAATCAGTTTATTTGTGGTACTTATACAGAGTCTATATAATAGTAAATGGAGGTTTCATTTACTTATGTTCATCACATTTGCAGATATGTATGCATTTCATTGTACTTCTAATTTATTTGGTGGGATGTTTAAGACGTTTATACTTGGTGCTACAAATCTCAATAAAAGAATACCTTATAAATAAATAAAAAAAATATTCCGGACAACCTCTACACCTTAGCTTAGCTGAGGTGCTTTTCTTCCTGACTGACACCGGAGAAAATATTCTGCTAGATTACACGGACTCAACTTCTATTTTCCTGTCAATTGAAGTCCGGTATTGCTAATATTTGTGACAAAGCTTTCCCCACTCCGGAACACAGGAAGTGTATGAGAAAAAGCGCGCAACAGAATTTGCCGCCTCAGCTAACCCCGCCCATCGTGGGCGTTACAAGATTTACCTCCCGTTCAGCCAAATGTATTGTAAAGCCGTCGGATATATACAAAAGTAAACAAACACCACTTCTGAGCCTGCTCTCCTCGTCCCCAGTGCCTGTCATTACTGCCCATAATAAAATGATCCCCTAAGCCATAGGAGGATGTCTTTTTTCCCAGTAGTACTTTAAAAGTGCCATCTTTTATTCTGTATACGCTCCCAGAAAATAAAAAGTTAGTGCTTACCTTTAAAAATCTGCCCGGAAACAAGGTTGCTCACTAGGTTTGAGAGGCATGTTCCCTCACATGGACCTGTGGGGGAAAACGCAAAGACTGAGTAATCTTACTCAGGCTTTGAAGTTAGGGAAGCATTAAATATATGAGAGACGCAGTGACGATTATACCCCCCAAATTCCCATTGCTTGAAAGCCACCACTGCTCTACTGAAGGGACTGATATGGACTACAGCTACACCCTAGGAAAGCAGCACAATCCTGCACTACTTAAAAATAATAAAATCTTGCTTTAAGAATCTTCCTTCTAACACCTAAACTTTACCACTTCCTTGCTCTAACATAAGCAAAGAGAATAACTGGAGTTGGAGGGAAGGGAGGTGATATTTAACAGCTTTGCTGTGGTGCTTTTTGCCGCCTCCTGCTGGACAGGAGTGATATTCCCAATAGTAATTAGATGATCCGTGGACTCACCATGTCATTAAAAAGAAATACTATAATGTGCTGGTACTGAATAAACTTACTTCAATAACAAATACAAAGCGGCTTCAGTTATAGTAAGATGCACTTGTAACAATTGATTCCAAGTAGTGAGTGACGTAAATGTTAGCTCAAAGCACATGCGTCACACATGAACCAGCACTTACTCAGTCAGGCTGGGTACTAACTAGCGCATGTGCAGTTGAAGGGGTGTATTAGCTGTCTAATGACCTATATTTCAATTGGTGTAAAGAAGAAACCTAATTAAAAAAAATGTCATATAGATACAAAAGTGGGCAGATTAAAACATACAAGTATTTGCAAAAAAAACAGGAGGAATTTAAAAAAAAAAAAAGGATGAATGAAAGTCTGGTTTATTTACGATTTTTTAAATGTTGCTTTCCAGATGTCTCAAGTTTACCATCATTTTAAGAGCCAAAAAAGAAAAATTTATGCTTACCTGATAAATTTGTTTCTTTTTAGACACGATGAGTCCAGGGATCATCATCCTTACTTGTGGGATATTAAACTCCTGGTCAGCAGGAGAAGTCAAAGAGCAGCAGAGCTGTTAAATTGCTCCTCCCTCCCACTCCTGAAGGAAAAGCCAAGGTGCAGAGGTGTCTGAAGTCTATAATTAAAAAAACAACCTGTCTAAAAGAACAGGGCGGGCCGTGGACTCATTGGGGCCCATTTATCAAAGGGCTTGCGGACCTGATCCGACACTGCGGATCAGGTCCGCAAGACCTCGCTAAATGCGGAGAGCAATACGCTCTCCACATTTAACATTGCACCAGCAGCTCACAAGAGCTGCTGGTGCAACGCCGCCCCCTGCTGACTCGCGGCCAATCGGCCGCCAGCAGGGAGCTGTCAATCAACCCGATCGTATTCGATCGGGTTGATTTCCGGCGGTTCCTGTCCGCCTGCTCAGAGCAGGCGGACAGGGTTATGGAGCAGCGGTCTTTAGACCGCTGCTTCATAACTTGTGTTTCTGGCGAGTCTGAAGACTCGCCAGAAACACGGCCCTTCAAGCTCCATACGGAGCTTGATAAATGGGCCTGCATGTGTCTAAAAATAAACAAATTTATCAGGCAAGCATAAATTTTCTTTTCTTTTAAAAGACACGAGTCCACAGATCATCATCCTTACTTGTGGGATACAATACCAAAGCTAGAGTACACGGATGATGAGGGAGGGAGAAGACAGGGAACCTAAACGGAAGGCACCACTGCTTGAAGAACCTTTCTCCCAAAAGCAGCCTCAGCAGAAGTATCAAATTTAGAAAAAGTGTGGAGAGAAGACCAAGTTGCAGTCTTGCAAATCTGTTCTATTGAAGCTTCATTTTTGAATGCCCATTAGGAAGCAACAGTCCTAGTGGAATGAGCCGTAACTCTTTTAGGAGGCTGCTGTCCAGCAGTCTCATATGCAAAACGGATGATACTCTTCAGCCAAAAAGAAAGAGGTAGCCGTAGCTTTCTGACCCTTACGTTTTCCAGAGAAAATTACAAACGGAGAAGACTGACGAAAGTCCTTAGTCGCTTGTAAGTAAAATTTTAAAGCACTACGTCCAAATTGTGCAGAAGACGTTCCTTCTGAGAAGGATTAGGACACAAGGAAGGAACAACAATCTCCTGATTAATGTTCCTGTCTGAAACAACCTTAGGAAGAAACCCCAGTTTAGTACGTAAAATTACCTTATCTGAATGAAAAATAAGGTAAGGCGAATTGTATTGCAACGCCGAGAGCTCAGACACTCTTCGAGATGAAGAAATAGCAACAAGAAATAACACTTTCCAAGATAACAACTTAATATCTAAGGAACGCATAGGCTCAAACGGAGCCCCTTGAAGAACTAAATTTAAACTCCATGGAGGAGTAACTGGCTTGAATACAGGCCTGACAAAAAAGATTGTACATCTGAGACATCTGCCAGACGTTTGTGTAACAAACTACATAAGGCAGAGATCTAACCCTTTAGGGAACTTGGCGATAAACCCTTCTCCAAACCTTCTTGGAGAAAATACAAAATTCTGCGAATCCTAACTCTACTCCATGAGTAGCCCTTGGATTCACACCAATAGAGATATTTACGCCATATCTTATGGTAAATCTTTCTAGTTACAGGCTTACGCACCTGAATCAAGGTCTCTATGACCGAGTCAGAAAAACCCTGCTTGGATAGAATTAAGCGTTCAATCTCCAAGCAGTCAGCTTCAGAGAAACTAGATTTGGGTGAAGGAAGGGCTCTTGAATGAGAAGGTCCTTCCTCAACGGAAGTCTCCAAGATGGCAGGGATGACATATCCACCAGATCGGCATACCAAATCCTGGGAGGCCAAGCAGGGGCAATGAGGATAACCGATGCCTTTTCCTGTTTGATTAGAGCAATGGCCTGAGGAAGAAGTGCAAACGGGGGAAATAGGTATGCTAGGCTGAAGGACCAAGGAACTGCCAGAGCATCTATCCGTTCCGCCTGGGGATCCCTGGATCTTGACCCGTATCTCGGGAGCTTGGCATTCTGACGAGATACCATGAGATCTAACTCCGGCCGACCCCATTTGAGAATCAGGTTGGAGAAAACATCCGGATGGAGTTCCCACTCTCCCGGATGAAAAGTCTGCCTCACAGTTGTCCACCCCTGGGATGTGGATCGCTGACAGATGGGAAGAATGGGCCTCCGCCCAACGGATTATCTTGGCTACCTCGGTCATCGCTAAGGAACTCCTCATTCCTCCCTGATGATTGATGTAAGCCACTGTCGTTATGTTGTCCGACTGGAATCTGATGAACTGGGCCGAAACTAACTGAAGCCTGGCCAGAAGAACATTGAAGATCGCTCTGAGTTCCAGGATGTTTATAGGAAGAACAGACTGTGCCTGAGTCCATACTCCCTAAGCCTTTAGGGAACCCCAGACAGCTCCCCATCCTAAAAGGCTGGCGTCTGTTGTCACAATCACCTAGGAAGGTCTGCGAAAGCAGGTTCCCTGGGATAGATGATCCAGAGACAACTACCATTGAAGAGAGTCCCTCGTCTCCTGTTCCAGGGTTATTCGAGGAGACAAATCTGCATTATCTCCATTCCACTGCCTGAGCATGTTTAACAGCAGAGGCCTGAGGTGGAGCAAACTGGAGGTCGTCCATTGCCACCACCATCAGTCCGATTACTTCCATGCACTGAGCCACTGACGGCCGAAGATTGGACTGAAGGGCTCGACAAGTATCTAGAATTTCCTGACCTCTGTCAGAAAAATCCTCATAGTTATAGAATCGATTAGAGTTCCCAAGAAAGTCACCCTTGTCTTCGGGATTAAGGAACTCTTTTCTAGATTTACCTTCCACCCGTGAATTTTCAGGAAGGATAGCACAACATCGGAATGAGGAGATCTTGCTTGTTGACAAGATGGCTTCTGGATTAGAATATCGTCCAGATAAGGCACCACCGCAATGCCCCACGGTCTTAGAACCGCCAGCAGAGACCCCAGAACCTTTGTGAAAATTCTGGGTGCCGTGGCCAGACCAAAAGCAAGAGCCACAAACAGGAAGTGTTTGTCTAGAAGGGCAAACCTCAGGAACCTGTGATGATCTCTGTGGATAGGAACATGTAGATATGCATCCTTTAAATCCACTGTCGTCATACATTGACCCTCCTGGATCAATGGAAGAATGGTACGAATAGTTTCAATCTTGAATGATGGAACTCTGAGAAACTTGTTTAGAGGTCTAAGATAGGTCGGTCTGAAGGTTCCCTCCTTTTTGGGAACCACAAACAGATTTGAATAAAACCCTTGCCCCTGTTCCTGCACTGGAACGGGAACAATCACTCCCAGGGAGGCGAGGTCTCTTACACAATGTAAGAATGCCTCTTTTTTTTGTTTTATCTGGTTTGCAGATAATCTTGAAAGAAGAAACCTTCCTCTGGGAGGAAAATTTTTGAACTCCCGAACCCAAGTCTGCCCCCTACCAGATCCGGTCCCGGAACGGGGGCATGCCCTTCATGCCGTTTTGGATTCAGCAGCAGGCTTCTTGGATTGTTTACCCTTGTTCCTAGGCTGGTTGGGTCTCCAAGTAGACTTAGATTGCGAATAGTTCCCTTCCTGTTTAGAGGAAGCTGAGAAAGAATTTCCCTTAAAATTTCAAAAGGAACGAAAATGACTGTCGTCCTTTTTGTTTACTTCTCTTATCCTAAAGGAAGGAGATGACCCTTACCTCCCGTGATGTCAGAGATAATTTCCTTCAGGCCAGGTCCAAACAAGGTCTTCCCTTTGTAAGGAATTGCTAGAAGCTTAGACTTGGATGACACGTCCGCAGACCAAGGTTTCAACCATAAGGCTCTGCAGGCTAGGATAGAGAACCCTGAACTCTTAGCTGCCAATTTAGTAATTTGCAGAGAAGCATCCGTAATAAAAGCATTGGCTAATTTCAGAGCTTTAATCCTATCTTGGATCTCTTCCAAATAAGTCTCAGTCTTGAGAGACTCGGACAGAGCATCAAACCAATAAGCTGCTGCACTAGTGACAGTAGCAATGCGCGCACCCGGCTGCAATAGCAGACCCTGGTGAACATAAATCTTTTTAAGTAGACCCTCCAACTTCTTGTCCATGGGATCTTTAAAAGAACAACTATCCTCAATAGGAATAGTAGTTCGCTTGGCTAAGGTGGAAATAGCCCCTTCCACCTTAGGGACCGTCTGCCAGGCTTCTCTGACAGCGTCAGCTATAGGAAACAGGAATACCTGGTCTCTCCCATTCCTTAGAAACAATCTCCGAAGCTCGCTTAGGAACTGGAACAAACATCTGAGTAAGAAGGAACTTCGAAGTATCTGTCCAATTTACTCGACTTCGCAGGAGTGACCACTACTGTGGAATCGCAGTCGTCTAGGGTAACCAAAACCTCCCTGAGTAACAGGCGGAAGTGTTCTAGTTTAAATCTGAAAGAAACAACCTCTGAATCAGTCAAAGGCAATGATGAATCTGAAATTTCGCCTTCTGATAGAACCTCTACACCCTCCATCTCAGATCCCTGGGAGGGTACATCCAAGATTGCCACCATGGCATCCAAAACCTCACTAATAACATGGTTGTCTTTCCTCTTACATTAACCTTGTAGCATAGGAAAAGCGGACAACGCATCAGGAATTGTGGAAGACATAAGCGCAGCTATGTCCTTTAAAGTAACTCCAGCAGTCACTAGAGTAGAAGTACAGGGCACTGCTTGGGGAGAAAGCTGCGGCATACACTGACTCTCTTCATTAGAGTCCCGAGAAGCATCAATTTTAGAAAAATCTTGATCATGAATTTTTTTTTCACTATAAAACTTAAAGCCCTCTCAATACACGAGTGACAAAAAGGAATTGGTGGTTCCACATTGGCATCCAAAAACATGGAGCAAGTAACATTTTCCACGGCTCCAATGTCCATACTGAATCCAATAAAATAACAATGCAAGAAAAAAACTAACTTTCAAAAAATTTATTTTTTTTTAACAAAAAAAAAACATTACTGTCACTTTAAGATTTAAAAGGGAACTTTCTTACTTGCAGGAAGAAAAAACGTCTCCCAAATCAAACTTCTAAGTAACTTCCAATATCGATATAAAAACATAATTTATGCTTACCTGATAAATTCCTTTCTTCTGTAGTGTGATCAGTCCACGGGTCATCATTACTTCTGGGATATTACTCCTCCCCAACAGGAAGTGCAAGAGGATTCACCCAGCAGAGCTGCATATAGCTCCTCCCCTCTACGTCACTCCCAGTCATTCGACCAAGGACCAACGAGAAAGGAAAAGCCAAGGGTGAAGTGGTGACTGGAGTATAAATTAAAAAATATTTACCTGCCTTAAAAACAGGGCGGGCCGTGGACTGATCACACTACAGAAGAAAGGAATTTATCAGGTAAGCATAAATTATGTTTTCTTCTGTTAAGTGTGATCAGTCCACGGGTCATCATTACTTCTGGGATACCAATACCAAAGCAAAAGTACACGGATGACGGGAGGGATAGGCAGGCTCTTTATACAGAAGGAACCACTGCCTGAAGAACCTTTCTCCCAAAAATAGCCTCCGAAGAAGCAAAAGTGTCAAATTTGTAAAATTTGGAAAAAGTATGAAGCGAAGACCAAGTTGCAGCCTTGCAAATCTGTTCAACAGAGGCCTCATTCTTGAAGGCCCAAGTGGAAGCCACAGCTCTAGTAGAATGAGCTGTAATTCTTTCAGGAGGCTGCTGTCCAGCAGTCTCATAAGCTAAACGAATTATGCTACGAAGCCAAAAAGAAAGAGAGGTAGCGGAAGCTTTTTGACCTCTCCTCTGCCCAGAGTAAATGACAAACAGAGAAGACGTTTGTCGAAATTCCTTAGTTGCCTGTAAGTAAAATTTTAGAGCACGGACTACATCCAGGTTGTGCAGTAGACGTTCCTTCTTTGAAGAAGGATTTGGGCATAAAGAAGGAACAACAATCTCTTGATTGATATTCCTGTTAGTAACTACCTTAGGTAAGAACCCAGGTTTAGTACGCAGGACTACCTTATCCGAATGAAAAATCAAATAAGGAGAATCACAATGTAAGGCTGATAATTCAGAGACTCTTCGAGCCGAGGAAATAGCCATTAAAAATAGAACTTTCCAAGATAACAACTTTATATCAATGGAATGAAGGGGTTCAAACGGAACGCCCTGTAAAACATTAAGAACAAGGTTTAAACTCCATGGTGGAGCAACAGTTTTAAACACAGGCTTAATTCTGGCCAAAGCCTGACAAAAAGCCTGGACGTCAGGAACTTCTGACAGACGTTTGTGTAACAGAATGGACAGAGCTGAGATCTGTCCCTTTAATGAACTAGCAGATAAACCCTTTTCTAAACCTTCTTGTAGAAAAGACAATATCCTAGGAATCCTAACCTTACTCCAAGAGTAACCTTTGGATTCACACCAATATAGGTATTTACGCCATATCTTATGGTAAATCTTTCTGGTAACAGGTTTCCTAGCCTGTATTAAGGTATCAATAACTGACTCAGAAAATCCACGTCTTGATAAAATCAAGCGTTCAATTTCCAAGCAGTCAGCTTCAGAGAAGTTAGATTTTGATGTTTGAAGGGACCCTGTATCAGAAGGTCCTGTTTCAGAGGTAGAGACCAAGGTGGACAGGATGACATGTCCACCAGGTCTGCATACCAAGTCCTGCGTGGCCACGCAGGTGCTATTAGAATCACTGATGCTCTCTCTTGTTTGATTCTGGCAATCAATCGAGGAAGCAACGGGAAGGGTGGAAACACGTAAGCCATCCTGAAGTCCCAAGGTGCTGTCAGAGCATCTATCAGGACTGCTCCTGGATCCCTGGATCTGGACCCGTAACGAGGAAGCTTGGCGTTCTGTCGAGACGCCATGAGATCTATCTCTGGTTTGCCCCAACGTCGAAGTATTTGGGCAAAGACCTCCGGATGAAGTTCCCACTCCCCCGGATGAAAAGTCTGACGACTTAAGAAATCCGCCTCCCAGTTCTCCACTCCCGGGATGTGGATTGCTGACAGGTGGCAAGAGTGAGACTCTGCCCAGCAAATTATCTTTGATACTTCCATCATAGCTAGGGAGCTTCTTGTCCCTCCCTGATGGTTGATGTAAGCTACAGTCGTGATGTTGTCCGACTGAAACCTGATGAACCCCCGAGTTGTCAACTGGGGCCAAGCCAGGAGGGCATTGAGAACTGCTCTCAATTCCAGAATGTTTATTGGCAGGAGACTCTCCTCCTGACTCCATTGTCCCTGAGCCTTCAGAGAATTCCAGACGGCACCCCAACCTAGAAGGCTGGCGTCTGTTGTTACAATTGTCCAGTCTGGTCTGCTGAATGGCATCCCCCTGGACAGATGTGGCCGAGAAAGCCACCATAGAAGAGAATTTCTGGTCTCTTGATCCAGATTCAGAGAAGGGGATAAGTCTGAGTAATCCCCATTCCACTGACTTAGCATGCACAGTTGCAGTGGTCTGAGGTGTAAGCGTGCAAAGGGTACTATGTCCATTGCCGCTACCATTAAGCCGATTACCTCCATGCATTGAGCCACTGACGGGTGTTGAATGGAATGAAGGGTGCGGCAAGCACTTTGAAGTCTTGTTAGCCTGTCCTCTGTCAGGTAAATCTTCATTTCTACAGAATCTATAAGAGTCCCCAGGAAGGGAACTCTTGTGAGTGGAACGAGTGAACTTTTCTTTTCGTTCACCTTCCATCCATGTGACCTTAGAAATGCCAGCACTAACTCTGTATGAGACTTGGCAGTTTGAAAGCTTGAAGCTTGTATCAGAATGTCGTCTAGGTATGGAGCTACCGAGATTCCCCGCGGTCTTAGTACCGCCAGAAGAGCACCCAGAACCTTTGTGAAGATTCTTGGAGCTGTAGCCAATCCGAATGGAAGAGCCACAAACTGGTAATGCCTGTCTAGGAAGGCAAACCTTAGGTACCGATAATGATCTTTGTGAATCGGTATGTGAAGGTAAGCATCTTTTAAATCTACAGTGGTCATGTATTGACCCTCTTGGATCATAGGTAAAATTGTCCGAATAGTCTCCATCTTGAACGATGGAACTCTTAGGAATTTGTTTAGGATCTTTAAGTCCAGGATTGGTCTGAAAGTTCCCTCTTTTTTGGGAACCACAAACAGATTTGAGTAAAACCCCTGTCCCTGTTCCGATCGTGGAACTGGATGGATTACTCCCATTAACAAGAGCTCTTGTACGCAGCGTAGAAACGCCTCTTTCTTTGTCTGGATTGTTGACAATCTTGACAGATGAAATCTCTCTCTTGGAGGAGAGTATTTGAAGTCCAGAAGGTATCCCTGAGATATTATCTCTAGCGCCCAGGGATCCTGAACATCTCTTGCCCAAGCCTGGGCGAAGAGAGAAAGTCTGCCCCCCACTAGATCCGATCCCGGATCGGGGGCCCTCAATTCATGCTGTTTTAGGGGCAGCAGCAGGTTTCCTAGTCTGCTTGCCCTTGTTCCAGGACTGGTTAGGTTTCCAGCCTTGTCTGTAGCGAGCAACAGCTCCTTCCTGTTTTGGTGCAGAGGAGGTTGATGCTGCTCCTGCTTTGAAATTACGAAAGGAACGAAAATTAGACTGTCTAGTCTTGGCTTTGTCCTGAGGCAGGGCATGGCCTTTACCTCCTGTAATGTCAGCGATAATCTCTTTCAACCCGGGCCCGAATAAGGTCTGCCCTTTGAAAGGTATATTAAGCAATTTAGACTTAGAAGTAACATCAGCTGACCAGGATTTTAGCCACAGCGCCCTGCGTGCCTGAATGGCGAATCCTGAATTCTTCGCCGTAAGTTTAGTAAGATGTACTACGGCCTCCGAAATGAATGAATTAGCTAGTTTAAGGACTCTAAGCCTGTCCGTAATGTCGTCCAGAGTAGCTGAACCAATGTTCTCTTCCAGAGACTCAATCCAGAATGCCGCTGCAGCCGTGATCGGCGCAATGCATGCAAGGGGTTGCAATATAAAACCTTGTTGAACAAACATTTTCTTAAGGTAACCCTCTAACTTTTTATCCATTGGATCTGAAAAAGCACAGCTATCCTCCACCGGGATAGTGGTACGCTTAGCTAAGGTAGAAACTGCTCCCTCCACCTTAGGGACCGTTTGCCATAAGTCCCTTGTGGTGGCGTCTATTGGAAACATTTTTCTAAATATCGGAGGGGGTGAGAACGGCACACCGGGTCTATCCCACTCCTTAGTAACAATTTCAGTAAGTCTCTTAGGTATAGGAAAAACCTCAGTACTCGTCGGTACCGCAAAATATTTATCCAACCTACACATTTTCTCTGGTATTGCAACTGTGTTACAATCATTCAGAGCCGCTAACACCTCCCCTAGTAATACACGGAGGTTTTCCAGTTTAAATTTAAAATTTGAAATATCTGAATCCAGTCTGTTTGGATCAGAACCGTCACCCACAGAATGAAGTTCTCCGTCCTCATGTTCTGCCACCTGTGACGCAGTGTCTGACATGGCCCTAATATTATCAGCGCACTCTGTTCTCACCCCAGAGTGATCACGCTTACCTCTTAGTTCTGGTAATTTAGCCAAAACCTCAGTCATAACAGTAGCCATATCCTGTAATGTGATTTGTAATGGCCGCCCAGATGTACTCGGCGCTACAATATCACGCACCTCCCTCTGAGCGGGAGATGTAGGTACTGACACGTGAGGCGAGTTAGTCGGCATAACTCTCCCCTCGTTGTTTGGTGAAATTTGTTCAATTTGTACAGATTGACTTTTATTTAAAGTAGCATCAATACAGTTAGTACATAAATTTCTATTGGGCTCCACTTTGGCATTGCAACAAATGACACAGGTATCATCCTCTGAATCAGACATGTTTAACACACTAGCAAATAAACTTGCAACTTGGAAATACAATTCAATTAGAATAATATTAAAATGTACTGTGCCTTTAAGAAGCACAGAAGATCTATGACAGTTGAAAATTAATAAATTGAAACAGTTATAGCCTCAATCCTTGTAAACAACACAACTTTAGCAAAGGTTTAATCCCATTAGCAAAGATAACAAATTCTGAAAGCAGGAAACAAATTACAGAATAAACGTTTTTTATCTCAGTCAAACTATAATTCTCACAGCTCTGCTGAGAGAAATTACCTCCCTCAAAATAAGTTTGAAGACCCCTGAGCTCTGTAGAGATGAACCGGATCATGCAGGGAATACAATGAGTTGCTGACTGAAATATTTGATGCATAGAAAAAGCGCCAAAAAACGGCCCCTCCCCCTCACACACAGCAGTGAGGGAGAACAGAAACTGTCAGAAAAACAGATTAAGCAACTGCCAAGTGGAAAAATAGTGCCCAAACATTTATTCACACAGTACCTCAGCAAATGAAAACGATTTTACATTCCAGCAAAAACGTTAAACATAATCTCTAGTTATTAAACAGCTTTATGTATTTCTTACAGTGTAATTCTAGTGAAGTACCATTCCCCAGAATACTGAAGTGTAAAGTATACATACATGACATTATATCGGTATGGCAGGATTTTCTCATCAATTCCATTGTCAGAAAATAAAAACTGCTACATACCTCTATGCAGATTCATCTGCCCGCTGTCCCCTGATCTGAAGTTTACCTCACTCCTCAGATGGCCGAGAACAGCAATATGATCTTAACTACTCCGGCTAAAATCATAGCAAAACTCTGGTAGATTCTTCTTCAAACTCTGCCAGAGAGGTAATAACACACTCCGGTGCTATTTTAAAATAACAAACTTTTGATTGAAGATATAAAACTAAGTATAATCACCATAGTCCTCTCACACATCCTATCTAGTCGTTGGGTGCAAGAGAATGACTGGGAGTGACGTAGAGGGGAGGAGCTATATGCAGCTCTGCTGGGTGAATCCTCTTGCACTTCCTGTTGGGGAGGAGTAATATCCCAGAAGTAATGATGACCCGTGGACTGATCACACTTAACAGAAGAAATAAATGCTACTGTAGCTTTAAATTTTAAAACGTCCACTATTTTACTGCTACCAAGTAAAAAGACGTATTAACCCGGAAAATTAATAAAATTCAGACCCCTTACACCTCAGCAGCTCTGCTGAGGCGCCTACCTGACAACCGGACTCCCTGCTATGTACTGAAGCGTATTGGATACAAAGGGCTGTATAGTGCACTAACCGCTTGCTTAATATTCTGCAAAAAAAAAATGCGGTTCAAGTGCGACGTAGCTCAGCCGTTCCTCATATACAAGAGAAGGCTGAATGTTGCGCAGTTCAGAGACACGAGCGAAAAAAGTAGCCCCGCCCATCGTGGGCCTCACTCAACATACCTCAACCGGCTTCATAGAAAAAAAAATAAGCCATTATTACAAACAACCACCAAAACAAATATGCAGCTCATCTCCCAGCCCCAGTGCTCCTGTACTTGTGCGGTCTAATAAAAACTCTCTAACAAAGAGTGTTATGTCCCAACATAAAGCATCCCAGCTCCTGAGCCTTATGTGAATGCCTTCATTTAAAGTGCCCACTTTTCTCTGTCTTTTTTCTGTGTGTTAATCTCCAGAATAAAGAAAAAGTCAGCACTTACCTGAATGCTGTCCGACAGCAAGACAGTCCAGCAGGTTTAAGAGGTTCTCTCCCTCCCAGAGCCCTGTAGAAGATGATGAAGCCTGAGTTAACAATTGCTTAGGCTATCAGGATTAGGGCAGAATAAATATATGGGAGGCGCAGTGAGAATTATGTCCCACCAGTTACCAGTGCTTTAAAGCCACCAAAAGCTCTACTGAAGAGACTGATCTGGACTACGGCTACACCCTAGAACAAAGCAGCACAATCTTGCACTACTTTAAAAATAAAAAAATTCTTGATTGAAGAATCTAATCTAACACCTCACTTTACCTCTTCCTATCACTAACGTAGGCAAACATAATGACTGGGGTGGGAGGGAAGGGAGGAGCTATTTAACAGCTCTGCTGTGGTGCTCTTTGCCTCCTCCTGCTGACCAGGAGGTGAATATCCCACAAGTAAGGATGATGATCCGTGGACTCATCGTGTCTTTAAAAAGAAATAAAATTAAGAGTCATGGCTCAGATCTGGCAAGCCCTATTTTAGGCGATAGTTGTTTACACTAATTTTTTTATTGATTTATGGTTACAAAAATCTGCTGCAGTTAATTTTACTGCATGTGTTTTACAATGACCCGATAGGCCAGTTCCAGTAGGGGACAGAATATTAAGCAAAATTATTTTTTTCTTCGGTAAAATAACTTAGTTAAGAGAGATTCATATTTGACCTGGCAGCAATGCAAAGAAATTCTTAAAATGAATGTTGCTAAAAAAAAAACCCCTCCTGTTATACTGGAGGAGGAATATTGTTTTTTTGTAAACTGGACAAGTGCTTCTTGGTGCTTAAGTAAAATGTAAGAAGCGTGTGAATAAAGAGCTAGATGATTGACAATATAATCACTTTGGAAAATGGTTAGTACACGTAGCTAGCTGTTATAATTTGTAGAGCACTTTACTATTGCACAAATATGTTCATGAAACAGTTTTAAAAAATAAAATCTGCTCATAAACTACTGTAAGTCCGAAGCAGAAAACAGCCAGTGAGCCTATGAGGAGGGGTTTACAAACGTAGCAACTAATCACTGGCCATGCCCTGCTCAAGATCTGCTCATCAGGCCACCTGTTGCGGGTGGTTATCTGGGTGTCATGTTAGTTGTATTGCACTAGTGAAGTAATAAAAATGATTAAAAAACACATTAGATCATTTTATATTGTTTTTTTTTGTTCTACATTGGCTTAAATCAGTGGACACCTTTATGAATGAATAGTAGATAAAAGTTATGCTTTCCACAAAAAAGAAAAAGCTTAAATTGTTTGTTTTTTGACACGCCCACAACAATGAAGACCCAAAGAACAGAAGAGATGTCATTTAAAGCAGATGATGAATTATGGATTTTCTGAAAATGTAAAGTTCACTTTAAGAGGCGGAATCTGACGCTTCGGAGCTGTCCTTGACGTCTGTGCTCTCTGTTGTCTCGCTGACTTCGCTAACATCTTTGCTGTCACCGCTATCCTCAGTAGCATCACGTTTCACTACATTTCCTGTGCATTTCTCATCTCGACAGCACTCGCCAACATGCCCAGATCGATGGTCTGATTTATTCTCTATAGAGCTCAGGGGCTGAGCGCGACTCTTATCTTTAACTTCCAGATGTTTTCTTATTTGCTAGTAGAAGAATATAGGGTGGAAAAAAACCAAATATGTTCAACTGTTCAGTTTTATGCTACAGTCACATGCGATTATTGTCGCTCTGTGCTCTCATGAAAGGTCAAAGTAAATAAACATTTATATTTCTTTTACAAAAAAAGTAAGTCAACAAAAGCAGACATCAGATGCATATTTTAATGTTCTGTATCTAGAAAAATCTAAAGCGAGAACAGGGCGCCCCAAAAGTGTGAAATCTTCACAGCAGGGATGGAAAGAGATACAAAACAAATGTACTCACCAACTTGGCTAGCACTACACAAGTGCCATAAGAACAGGTTGGACAGACAAGACTCGTCTGGTGCAAACAGGGATACATGCAGAGACTAGGTGTGGTATCGGTGGCCCAAACTAATCAATGCCTTGTATTTAGAGGCTCAGAACGATATATAATAATAAAAACAGGTATTTTTAATAAAACCAGTAAAATCAATACAAATAGAAAGTCGCACAAAGCGTTTCTCTGATTTCTCGTTTCATTAAGTGAGATCTCACCAGATGAAACCGTAAATCAGAGAAAAATACAGTTTTTTATCATTATATATCGTTCTGAGCCTCTGAATACAAGGCATTGATTGATTTGAGCCACCTATACCACACCTAGTCTCTGCATGTATCCCTGATTGCACCGGACAAGTCTTTCTGTGGAGCACAAGTCTGCTGGCCGACTTCCAACTGTCCAGCCTGTTCGTATTGCACTTGTGTAGTGCTAGCCAAATTGTGAGTATGTTTATTTTGTATCTCATTCCAGCTCTGCTGTGAAGATTTCACACTATTGGGGCGTCCTTTACCCGCGTTTGTTTTTTCAGTCCTGATCTCGTTTCTACAAGATCCCTTTGGAAGAGGAAGCCGCCGGTGTTCCAACACTATGCCAAAAAGTGTACACATTCTTTGGTGAACTCTGGTTTTCTTATATGGTTCTATAGACTGCCATCTGGATTCTCAATTGTGCTGATGGTTTTTGCACTTTTGTATACATTTAATTTATACGTATATGTTTGGCGCTTTTAGTTATATTTGTTTGGTTTTACAAAGTGTATTAGAAACTTATGTCTAAAAACTTAACACCTTTAAAAGGTAAATGAAACCCAATTATTTTCTTTCATGAATCAGAGCAGGCAATTTTAAGCAACTTTCTAATTTACTCCTATTATCAAATTTTCTTCATTCTTTTTGTATCTTTATTTGAAAAGTAGGAATGTAAAGCTTAGGAGCCAGCCCATTTTTGGTTCAGCACCTGGGTAACGCTTGCCGATTGGTGACTAAGCTCCTAAGCTTACATTCCTGCCTTTTCAAATAAAGACACCAAGAGATTGAAGAAAATTGACAATAGTTGAAAATTAGAACGTTGCTTATAATTGCATGCTCTGAATCGTGAAAGAAAAAAAATGTGGGTTTCATATCCCTTTAATTGTAACAATTACTAACAGTTTTTATGCAATAACTAGAATTGTACTGTAGATAATGGTCATCTCTACATTTAGAATTTAGAGAAAGGGACAGTAAAGTCATAATTAGACACTCATGATTTAGATATAGAACACAATTTTTAACAACTTTCCATTTTACTTTTATTTAATTTACTTCCTTCTCTTGTTATCCTTTGCTAAAAGGATTATCTAGGTAAGCCCAAGAGCAGCAAAGAGCCTAGGTTCTAGCTGCTGATTGGTGGATATATATATATATATATATACACACACACATATATATATATATATATATATATATATATATATATATATATATATATATATATATATATATATATATATATATATATATATATACACACACACATATATATATACATATATATATATATATACATACATATATATACATACATACATATATATACATATATATATATATATACACATATATACATATACATATATACATACATATACACACATATACATATATACATATATATACATATATATATATATATACACACATACACCAATTGTCATTGGCTCCCCCATGTGTTCAGTTAGAAACCAGAAGTGCATTGCTGCTCCTTCAACAAATGATACCAAGAGAATGAAGCAAATTTGATAATAGAATTAAACAGAAAAATTATTTAAAATTGTATGTTCTACCTAAATCATAAAAGAAAAAAAGAAAAGTTTGGGGTTTCATGTCCCTTTAAGTTAGCATGCACTTGTTAAAGAAACGTGAAACCAAAAATGTTTCTTTCATGATACAATTTTAATCAACTTTCTAATTTACATCTATTATCAAATGTGATATGTGCTTCACTCTCTTGGTAAGCTTTGTTGAATAACCAGCAATACACTACTGGGATCTAGTTGAACAGGTAAGCCAATGATAAGACATATGTGCACCTACCAAACAGCAGCGAGCTACCGATAGTGCATTGCTGCTCCTGAGGCCACCGAGGTACGCTTTTTAATAAAGGATACCAAGAAAACAAAGCAAATTGTAAGGTGTGGTTTTTTTTTGTGTTTTTGTTTTTTTTTTTTAATTACAATTTTATGCTCTGAATAATGAGACAATTTTAGTTTTTTATGTCCCATCAAGGGCCATAAAATTAATTTTGTGGCATAAAAAAAAAAAAAAAAAGCCAAAATTAAACTTTCACAAAACAAATAGAACATGCAATTATAAACAAGTTTCTAATTTCCGGTTTACTTCTACTATCAAATTTGCTTTGTTGTCATGGTATCTTTCATTGAAGAGTAAATTTAGGTAGGCTGATAACTCACCTAGTGCTATGGAATTTACAAATAAATTATTATTATTCAACATATACACATCTTAAATATCCTAAACCTAAAAAAAAAATCATCACTTCTTAAGCAGGATTTGAACCAACTGCCCTATCTTACAAGCTATCACGATTATTTGTGCCGCAGATCCCGATTTTATGTCATATGAACATCTCCGCTTAATAACATTTGCGTGCGTCTATCAAGTTCTACAGTTTGTTAAAAAACAAAAGTTTACAATTCATTCACAGCTTCATTATAATGTTTGTGTAAGATACAGAGTTTGGTCAGAGAAAGACTTTATTCTAAGGGATTTTATTGTTTTACACTTAGCAGAATACATACATCATCAGCCATCTGGGTAAGGTCACGTTTCATCGCATAAGCATCTTCGCCATCAGCATAATATTTGGGCTCCACCTCACTGATCCTGTGAAGCGGAATTACAAGACATCCGGTTTATAGTTTTACGCATTATATTTGCCACACAATACAGAAATAATAATAAAAAAAAAAAAAACAAAAAAAAAACACTAATAATTTGCTGCTAGCCTAAACACACTTTCCAGGTGGAAAGTTTCCACCTAAATAAAAACAGAGAAGCGCTAAACCTGGGAACGAACAATAGCATAATAGCTTGTTCTATGGCTAGTTACCACCCAAGAAGCAGCCTCTTTTTGCTCAACATGTGCCTTTCAGAGAGAAGAACTTTCCTGAAGCATATCAGTCTGATCCTGAATTTACAGTACAGTCCAGCACCGAAATACCAGGCAATCCCTCTCTGAACGAGAGAAACAACCAAACCCCAGACGTACGTTTCGGCCTATTGTGGGCCTCGTCAGGGAGGTGCAGCCATATCCCTTAGGGAGACTTCCCTCAGGGTCATAATTTGCATAAATAAAAACAGAGAAGCGCTCAACCTGGGAACGAACAGCATAAATCGCTTGTTCTATGGCTAGTTACCACCCTAGATGCAGCCTCTTTTTGCTCAACATGTGCCTTTCCCAGACAAGAACTTTCCTGTAGCATATCAGTCTGATCCTGACTTCACAGTACAGTCCAGCCCCGAAATACCAAGCAATCCCTCTCTGTACGAGAGAAACAGTAAAACCCCAGACGTACGTTTCGGCCTATTGTGACGAGGCCCACAATAGGCCGAAACGTACGTCGGATTTTGCGGTTTCTCTCACAGCAATCCAACTGAAAATTCCTGTGGATGATTTGTGCACAAACATCATAAACTTGTTTTAGTGCTGCTTGCCCATTTGTATAAAAGAAAAAAAAGTTTTAACATTCCTTTAAAAAAAAAAAAAATTTTTTTTTTATATATATTCTAGATTGTAAATTCCCACGGGAATAGGGCCCTCAATCCCTCCTGTATGCGTTTGTAAATTTTGTCCTGTCTCTTCAAGTCTTGTATTGTTTTATTTAAATGAATTGTATCCATAGACAGCGCTGCGGAATATGTTGGCGCATAATATATATATATATATATATTCCTCCAAAATTGTATGACTGTTAACCCCTGTCTTAAACACACAAAAAGCCAGCAACATTAATTTGGACCATTCTATTTAAACAAATATAATAATTAAATTAGAGCTCGCAACATAGTAACAAAACATACTTACTGGAAGTTTAAAGTGTTGGAATATAAATGCAAAGCAGCTCGGTTGCTAGATTAAAAGAAACAATGATTAAATGTCATATTGTACATAAAAGCAGTGCAGATGTGATGATCAATATATGTCTGATAATAAACTCTTGCACATTAAAAAGTGCAAAGTGATTTACATTTCACATTCAAAGCTATTGAAATCCCTAAGAAAACAGCTTTTTGGATGGCTCTCTTATTTTTCTCTCATTTCACACTGGAAAAATATGCACCGCGAACCCTTGCTAACAGTATTCTATACCAGTATAAAACCCTTTTCAGACAAGTATTACCCAATATGATATTTTTTGCACTTAAATGACTGTATGCGTGCTCAGTTTTCATGTTAAAGGGGCCCGAAACCCAAAAATGTTCTTTCACGATGCAGATAGTGAATACAATTTTAAACATCATTTGATTCATTCTTTAGATATCTTATGTTGAAGAAATAGCGATGCACATGGGTGAGCCAATCACACGAGGCATCTATGTGCAGCCACCAATCAGCAGCTACTGAGCCTATTTAGACATGTTTTTCAACAAAGGATCAAGAGAACGAAGCAACGTATATAATAGAAGTGAATTGGAAAGTTATTTAAAAATCGCATGATCTTTCTAAATCATGAATGAACAACGATGTGGGATTCATGTCACTTTAATAAACAATAGTTTAATATTTATTAATACCATGAAACCTGTACACAACTAACAACAATAATCAGGTGTTTGAATATTTTTAAAATTACATAAAACTGTAAACTGCACATTAGTAATGGATTTAATTGGTTAAAGGGACAATGAACCCACTTTTTTTCCTTTCATGATTCAGATATAGCAGGCAATTTTAAGCAACTTTCTAATTTACTCCTATTATCAAATGTTCTTCATTCTCTTGGTTTCTTTATTTGAAAAGCAAGAATGTAAGTTTAGATGCCGGTCCATTTTTGGTGAATAACCTGGGTTATTCTTGCTGATTGGTGGATAAATTCATCCACCAATAAAAAAGTGCTGTCCAGAGTACTGAACCAAAAACAAAAGCTTAGATGCCTTCTTTTTCAAATAAAGATACCAAGTGAACAAAGAAAAATTGATAAGAGTAAATTAGAAAGTTGCTTAAAATTGCATGCTCTATCTGAATCACGAAAGAAAAAAATTGGGTTCAGTGTCCCTTTAAGTGAAAAAGCAACTGAATACATTAGCTGCCATATTTTCCTTTTACGTACATTTTGCGCCTATATAGGTCTATGGGAACCCCAGTGTATCCTAATCGCAAAAAAGTCAAAATTAAAGTTTCATGGTTTAGATAGAACATAACATCAAGATAAAAAAATAAAATTACTAAAGTACTTCTATTATCAAATATACCTCTTACCATCTGTGTTCTTTAGTTGAAACTTAGCTCCTCTCCATAGAGCATAAGAACGGTATGGCAGTTATGTTTGCAACAAGATTATATTATAATAAAATGTAACTTTACTAGTCGGGAGAAAAGTTACTGCTTCCCCCCCTTGAACCCCCCAGGCAGAGGCAAAAAAGATAGTGAAGATGGGGAAATTACAGTGCATCATATATATTTGATATATATGCAGTGACTCGATCAGTCTGAGGGGATTTATGATCTTACATAGGGCTTTACCCACAGCCCCTTGGGTAATCCTAGCATTACCCAATATCTGACTTTACCCGCTACATACACATACTGTATATAGCACCTTGTTGAAAACAAAACAGCAATACTGACACATGCACACTCCTGAGCCTACCTCAGTATGCTCTATGTAATGCGGCAAAGTTACAACTATAGATAGAAAGATGTAAAATTGATAAGATTTTTTTTAATGATGTGCTCTATCTCAGTGTTTTTCAACCAGTGTGCCGTGAGAGATCCTCAGGTGTGCCGCGGCAGACTGACAACAGTGCGGGGGTGTCCCTCTTTAAAATTTTGAAATATTGGGAGGTATGTGACAGGCTCATCAGTCGTCATTTACAACCATGACATTGACATTCATTCACAGACAATCATTATGATTGTTTGTGAATGAATGTCAATATGTCATGCATAGTTTGTAGGAGGCATGGCATGACAGCACAGTACAGTGTGTATATACATACATACATACATACATACATACATATATATATACACACACATACATACACATACACACACACATATATACATACTGTATTATATATCCTGTATTAGGCTACAATGTGTGATTTGTAAAGTTTTGGGATGGTGGTGTGCCACAGGATTTTTTAATGTAAAAAAGTGTGCCACGGCAAAAAAAAAGGTTGCAAAACACTGCTCTATCTGACCCATGAAAATGTAATTATGACTTTCATGTCCCATTGAGAGAGATTTTTGCAGAGGTTCAGTTTGCTATGTTCTCAGGTGAGGAGTTTAAGGAACCTGGCACGCACCTCTTCCGCACGTGCAAGGAGACGTATTTTGCATTGAAGTTCTCAATCATGGCTCTGGAAGCTTGGTCCATCAGTTTCTGCGCCAGCCCCAGTCGCCTGTGCGACCGTTTCACAGCCTGTATGAGAGCATAAGAGCAATGTTTCCTTTTTTTTTTATTACAGAATAGGGGCACTGGTTTATCCATAATCCATACCCCAAATGAGATCATGAGATTAGATAGATGAACAAAGCCTTATTTAATGTTATAACAAAAATTTCATAAATGGCAAATGTGTTACCAAAGAGGTGATATGTCCATGTGGAACGTCATCTGGGTCTTCCTCCCTGCAATCACAGACAATACATTTTTAGGGCATTTTTTTTTTAAGTGTAATTTGGAAAATCTAACTTTTTCCCCTCTAGAATTTAAAGGGACAGTATACACCAATTTTTCATATAACTGCATGTAATAGACACTACTATAAAGAATATGCACAGTATAAAACTGTTTTTAAAAAAAAAAAAAAAAAAAAAAAAAAAAAAAAAAAACCTTAGGAGCTTCCAGTTTAGCTCTGTTGAAAAAGTTATAGCAAAAATAGGCACTCCCCCCCCCTCCCCCTGCATATGAAAAGACCCTTTACATAAACAGGAGCAAGCTGGAGTAGGTATACATCAGTATACTTCTAATACGTTGGGGCTTGGTCAGAAGTCTGAAAATCAGCAAAACTATACATTAAAAACAAAAAAAACCCCACCTGTATAGGCTATATAAATGGATAATCTACAAAACATTTATGCAAAGAAAAATCTAGTGTATAATGTCCCTTTAAGTGTTTTATAAATCGACTCTATGGTACCCTGTAACAGTGCTCAGCTGCCTAGGCATGGATGACCCATCAACAGCTTTTGTACTACTTTTTGAACTAGAGACAGAACCAACAAACCACTTGATTTTTTAAATGACGCTAGGCACACCCTCCAACCCGTGATCCCATTTAGCAAGCAGCTGTGGCTTCAGGACAGCCAAACGAATAGGATATTTCATGCCGTCCTAACGGCGATAAAGCCCAGCGCAGATAAGGCGGCATGGAACGTCCTAACGGCGGGAAGGGGTTAAACAAAGCTGCAATATTTTTTACTTACATTTTTGCTAATACATAACCGACAATTTTCCCGTTTTCATCTTCTGCAATATAAGAGAGCTGCAGGGAAATACAGTATCTCATTAAGACTGTAAATGACATGTTCAGTTGTAAAATAATAAAGGCAAATCATATCAGAATGAAAAATGCAAATGAAGAATAAATTGTTTGAATGAATACATCAGTAGTGTCCCTATGCACAATAGAAATCATACGATCTCCATCTATTTAAAGGGATAGGAAAGTCAAAATTAAACTCATGATTCAGACACGGCAATGCTGTTTTAAGACACTCTTCAATTTTCTTCTATTATCAAATTACTTTGTTCTCTTGTCATCCTTTGTTGAAAGGGAAAGAGGCAGGCTCAGAAGCAGCAATGCACTACAGAGAGCTAGCTGCCGATTGGTGGCTACACACATGCCCCTTGTCAGCGACTCCCTGGATGTGTTCAGCTAGCTCCCAACAGCCCTGGGGGTCACTTTATAGGTTTAACCCCTTAGCAGGGATTAATCACATAGATGATGCAAGTCATTGTCAACGAGCACCCAGTATTTCATTTAAGACAGATGACCATGTTGTATTTTTGTATTGTTTAAAAAAAGATAGATTACACCTTTACTTACCGTTTCCCAGCTTTACACAATCAACACTGTTATTAGAGCTGCAACAACTAATCAATAATAATCAATTAAACAACTAATATTTTTAAAAATACATGTACAAATTATTTTCTGGCTAATCTTTGCTCCAGATACATAATTCAAGCTATGAGTTTTAATTTTTTTTGCTACAGATATTTTTGCAATGCAATCATTAATTTGTGATGCATATAAATAATAATGATATAAGTAACATAACTCACCACATTTTTGGCTAGGTGTTAGGGACTTGAGAGGTTAAGAGGACTGCTACAGTTTTGTGGGTGGGGCTGTCAGAAGTGGGCATGGTCATGTGTGGAATTAGGAGCATGTCTGGGTGGTCAGTAGGCGTGGCTTGTGGGAGTATCTGGGCGGGTCTAAAGAAATTTCAGCAAATAGCAACATATGGCTGTCACAGAGGGACAAAACTCAGAATTAGGGACTGTCCCTCTCAAACCGGGAAAGTTGTGAGGTCTGACATGAGACGTAAGTAAACGACTAGCGAAGTAAATTGAAACACTTATCTCCTCATGTGCATATATACTTTAAAAACTTTGCTAATGTTTGAAAATGGAAGTTTTCTCTTTTAAAACAAAAATTGAGCACGGATCTCATTGTTCACCAATGGCATGTTGTTCAGACTGGTACGTACCTGCGGCCAAGACAGCCCATGGTAAAAGTAATACTTCATCTGATAGTTCTCAGGCAGACACAGCAGATTGCAGTGCTGCATATTCATAAGGTCCTCGGGCTGCAGGAATACAAACATATCAGGAAACTATATTAATGACCAACGTTCTACCACAAGATGGCACTATTTTCTAAAATTACATTTTTATTCTTAGATCTCTACAATAAAAAAAATGCAGCTCAGTTTGTAAATAAGCAAAAAAAAAAAAAAACTATTTAGTTACTTCCTTTCTTACAAGCACTTCTTTGTTAATAAAAACCCTCTCACAAGTATAGCTCTCAAAGTTCAGAAGTAAACCTCAAAACTCATACATTACACTCTGAGGGAAATCATATAAAGTGTATAGTACACATAGCTCAGCACCTGGAATCTCCCAACTGGCAGTGCACGCTGGACTAGGGCCACGGCTTCAGCCCCCAGAAAATACAGCAAAAAAGTACAGGTCCACAGCACTATAAGCAAAAATTTATTGGAGCATACAGAAAGGACAAAATTGCAACGTTTCGGGCTCACACGCCCTTAATCATGCCATAATTAATCAGGCATGATTATGGGAGTGTGAGCCCGAGACGTTGCAATTTTGTCCTGTCTGTATGCTCCAATACATTTTTGCTTATACAGTGCTGTGGACCTGTACTTTTTTGCTATACATACAGTTTGTGTTTTGTTTTTGATATTTTTAAATAGTTTAATAATCATATTAGAAGTTTTTTTTTTATTTTAATATCCCTTACTTTTTTTTATTTCACATAAATCTATATAGAAACAACAAAAAGTGTGCAACTGGTCGCTCAATGTTATTGTTGGTACCGAATTGTGAAATAAATTTGTCAACCCATATGATAAATAAAAGGGACAATTTAGTCAACTGTTTTGCTTATCTCGTCAAAAAGTGGGCATTTCAAGGTGCTCCTGTGCTGAATAAATGTATGTTTCCTTGTCATACTTGGTTTACTAGTGGGGGAGGACAAACCAATGCAGAGGCAGTTGTCACAATATTAATACTGCAATATTTATTTCAATTTAGAAAGCTTTTACTTAATTTTTCAGGCAAAAAATATATATATTTTAACAATGTCCCTTAAAGGGACATGTAACCCAAATTTTTTCTCTCATTCAGATAGAGAATACAATTTTAAAATACATTTCCAATTTACTTCTATTATATGTTTGAAGTTCCCTTGGAGTGTGCTTGTTTTACATGCCTATTTATCCTTTTTGCTACACCCAGGGCATTGGATGTACTGCTTTTAAAATAAAGATAACAAGAGAACAAAGAAAAATTGATAATAGGAGTAAATTAGAAAGTTGCTTAACCCCTTAACGACTGAGGACGTGCAGGGTACGTCCTCAGAAAAAAGGCAGTTAATGCCTGAGAACGTACCCTGCACGTCCTCAGTGTGGAAAGCAGCTGGAAGCGATCCTGCTCGCTTCCAGCTGCTTTCCGGTTATTGCAGTGATGCCTCGATATGGAGGCATCCTGCAATAACCTTTTTAAGTCATCCGGTGCAGAGAGAGCCACTCTGTGGCCCTCTCTGCACCGGAGATCGGTTGCTCCATGTGTTGGTGGGTGGGAGCCGGACCGGGAGGCGGGTGGCGGCCATCGATGGCCCTGTGGATGTGAAGGGGGGCGGGATCGTGGGCGGGGGGTGGCTGGGGGCGCGCACGGGCGGGCGCGCGCGTGCACGGGGAGGGAGCGGGTGGGAACCGCTACACTGCAGAAAATGGGGAAATAAAAAATATATAATAAATGAAAATTAAAACAATCAGCAAGGTGGTGGGGGTTTGTCTGTGGGGGGGGGGGGGGGGAAGCTACACTACAGAAAAAACAAAAAAAAAAGCACTTTTTATTGTAAACTGGGTACTGGCAGACAGCTGCCAGTACCCAAGATGGCCCCCAATAAGGCAGAGGGGAGGGTTAGAGAGCGGTTTTAGGGGGGGATCAGGGAGGTTGGGGGCTAAGGGGGGGATCCTACACAGTAGCATATGTAAATATGCTAAAAAAAAAATTCATTTTTTTTTTAAAAACCCTTTTATTTTAGTACTGGCAGACTTTCTGCCAGTACTTAAGATGGCGGGGACAATTGTGGGGTGGGGGAGGGAAGAGAGCTGTTTGGGAGGGATCAGGGGGTGGGATGTGTCAGATGGGAGGCTGATCTCTACACTAAAGCTAAAATTAACCCTGCAAGCTCACTACAAACTCCCTAATTAACCCTTTCACTGCTAGCCATAATACACGTGTGAGGCGCAACAGGATTTAGTGGCCTTCTAATTACCAGAAAGCAACGCCAAAGTCATATATTCAACACACAAGGATAACAAGGGCACTATATAGGCAAGCTCCTCACTAGTTTCAATTATTTAAGATACTGTATTTGGTTTATAGTATCTATATTTTATATTCCTTTGAGGAGTGGTGCTAGCATCTGATACTGAACTTGCAACAAGATTGGGATATTCTCCCTGGAAAGAAATGCTATATAGCACTCTCTGCCCAGACTGGGGTAGAGCCACTGATACCTTTTAAAATTTAACTTTTATTATTCACTTTAAAAAAATGGGTGAACACAAACAAATTAAAATGTCTCTATCTCTAAATAGCTGGTGTCAAAAGCTTCAGGTTATTACCAAATTATTCAAGTAACCGGTTGATTCCCAAATACTTTTATATATAGTTTTGTTAGATCAATCGGTATTCCCTTGTATTGGTCAAGTAAAATTGATTGGAGCTTAGTAATGGGTGTTTATTTCATTTGGATGTCTCATATTTTTTGAGGCTTGTATTGGTGTAAAATTAGTTGGAATTAAGCCTGAGTGACAGTAGGGATTATCAACTTTTATTCACGTTTGTACATAGATTTCAGTTGTGGTTAAGTGTTTTAAAGATTTGCTTTTCTTGGTTGTGTTGGTGTACAGATGCCCTGGTTTGGGTATCCCTTATATTCGGAGTTTTTGTGTATATTCCAATTTTTTATATACACTCTTAGATCATTAACCCTTTCGTGACAGGGTTAAAGTGCCTACATCGGAACAACTGTTCCGATGTAGACAAATTGAAACTACGCGATCGTGCATACGATCGCGAGATTTCAATTATTGGATCGCATCTGGGGGGCGTCCCTACAATCCTAGGAACGCCCTCCAGACCGCGATTAAATCCCTGAAGCACAGAAGGCTTCAGGACAGCCGTTAGTTATGACGTTCCATTCCGTCATAACGGCTTTAAAGCCCAGTCTAATTATGACGGAATGGAACGGCATAACGGCTTTAAAAGGTTAATTAAATAAAAACACTGGTATACAAGACTTCCTTGATACTGATAGTTTTCTTCCTAAGACCCACTGTTTACAATGTTTCTTTCTATAGTTACCCTTATTCTTATGGGTAGCTGGGCTATTGTATTTGTATATGTTTCATTCCTTCATAGGTACTCAACAATTGTTTTTAGTTATAATAGCAGTATCCACCTTGGGATTTTATTCCATTTCATGCTAATTTTGCTTTTTGTGTTGGGTGTATTACTCAGGTGGCTGTATAAATCCTATGAACATATAGTCCAGATTTGTTATATATCTTACTACTGGATAATACAATAATCGTGTATGTATATTGCATATGCTTATTCCAACATTCTTAGGCAATTTGTTAGATAATGCTGCCTGTCTGCATCTATTTCTTTGCTTGATACTATATGAGCCCCCCTGTTAACAATCTTATCTTGCTGTTACCATTGTTTGTGGGGTTGCTATGCTGCTATATTTTGTATTGTTACTTTTAAACCACACGTATTGTGTAATTGTGAAGTGTTATAATAAGTATACAATGTTGCAACACTCTAACTCTGGTTCCTTGCTAGGGACTCCGACATCGATTTTCCTTGTAATTAAGGTTCCACCTCTAAATTCGGTTACACTCTATGCTTATTTGACTGTACCTATTAATTATGCCACTGGGTGAGTCTTTCGGATTACCTACAACCCGGTACTATGTCTTCATAAATTATTATAATGATATTTGCGATAATATCCTAACTGCCGCTCTGCGCCGTTTACACTACAGCTAGGTTTGGCAGTCTGTCACTAATACAGAGTCTAGTTCGATTGAAATCCGTTGACAATCGATACTTCTATTTGGCTAAGTCCCTTATGGACACTAGTGGGGATGCACTTGGGTTAATTATTTAAATAAGGTTACCCATAAGTTATATTCAGGTTTTTATCGTAGTTTAACCATTAACCCCCAACATGCATTCACACACTGTCTGATATCTTCCCCATTACTTTTACAAATTTTCGCTATTTGAGATAGATTAATTTAAAATACACATATAACACACTAGTGGGACCCCATTGTCCCACGCAACAAGGGGGGTTGCGTGGGACAATGGGGTCCCACTAGTGTGTTATATGTGTATTTTAAATTAATCTATCTCAAATAGCGAAAATTTGTAAAAGTAATGGGGAAGATATCAGACAGTGTGTGAATGCATGTTGGGGGTTAATGGTTAAACTACGATAAAAACCTGAATATAACTTATGGGTAACCTTATTTAAATAATTAACCCAAGTGCATCCCCACTAGTGTCCATAAGGGACTTAGCCAAATAGAAGTATCGATTGTCAACGGATTTCAATCGAACTAGACTCTGTATTAGTGACAGACTGCCAAACCTAGCTGTAGTGTAAACGGCGCAGAGCGGCAGTTAGGATATTATCGCAAATATCATTATAATAATTTATGAAGACATAGTACCGGGTTGTAGGTAATCCGAAAGACTCACCCAGTGGCATAATTAATAGGTACAGTCAAATAAGCATAGAGTGTAACCGAATTTAGAGGTGGAACCTTAATTACAAGGAAAATCAATGTCGGAGTCCCTAGCAAGGAACCAGAGTTAGAGTGTTGCAACATTGTATACTTATTATAACACTTCACAATTACACAATACGTGTGGTTTAAAAGTAACAATACAAAATATAGCAGCATAGCAACCCCACAAACAATGGTAACAGCAAGATAAGATTGTTAACAGGGGGGCTCATATAGTATCAAGCAAAGAAATAGATGCAGACAGGCAGCATTATCTAACAAATTGCCTAAGAATGTTGGAATAAGCATATGCAATATACATACACGATTATTGTATTATCCAGTAGTAAGATATATAACAAATCTGGACTATATGTTCATAGGATTTATACAGCCACCTGAGTAATACACCCAACACAAAAAGCAAAATTAGCATGAAATGGAATAAAATCCCAAGGTGGATACTGCTATTATAACTAAAAACAATTGTTGAGTACCTATGAAGGAATGAAACATATACAAATACAATAGCCCAGCTACCCATAAGAATAAGGGTAACTATAGAAAGAAACATTGTAAACAGTGGGTCTTAGGAAGAAAACTATCAGTATCAAGGAAGTCTTGTATACCAGTGTTTTTATTTAATTAATGATCTAAGAGTGTATATAAAAATTGGAATATACACAAAAACTCTGAATATAAGGGATACCCAAACCAGGGCATCTGTACACCAACACAAACAAGAAAAGCAAATCTTTAAAACACTTAACCACAACTGAAATCTATGTACAAACGTGAATAAAAGTTGATAATCCCTACTGTCACTCAGGCTTAATTCCAACTAATTTTACACCAATACAAGCCTCAAAAAATATATGAGACATCCAAATGAAATAAACACCCATTACTAAGCTCCTATCAATTTTACTTGACCAATACAAGGGAATACCGATTGATCTAACAAAACTATATATAAAAGTATTTGGGAATCAACCGGTTACTTGAATAATTTGGTAATAACCTGAAGCTTTTGACACCAGCTATTTAGAGATAGAGACATTTTAAGTTGTTTGTGTTCACCCATTTTTTTAAAGTGAATAATAAAAGTTAAATTTTAAAAGGTATCAGTGGCTCTACCCCAGTCTGGGCAGAGAGTGCTATATAGCATTTCTTTCCAGGGAGAATATCCCAATCTTGTTGCAAAGCCAAAGTCATATATGTCTGCTATTTCTGAACAAAGGGGATCCCAGACAAGCATTTACAACCATTTGTGCCATAATTGCACAAGCTGTTTGTAAATGATTTCAGTGAGAAACCTAAAATTGTGAAAAATGTTACGTTTTTTTTAATTTGATCGCATTTGGCGGTGAAATGGTGGCATGAAATATACCAAAATGTGCCTAGATCAATACTTGGGGTTGTCTACTACACTACAGCTAAAATTAACCCTACAAGCTCCCTAAAAGCTCCCTAATTAACCCCTTAACTGCTGGGCATGATACACTTGTGGTGCGCAGTGGCATTTAGCGGCCTTCTAATTACCAAAAAGCAACGCCAAAGCCATATATGTGTGCTATTTCTGAACAAAGGGGATCCCAGAGAAGAATTTACAACCATTTATGCCATAATTGCACAAGCTGTTTGTAAATGATTTCAGTGAGAAACCTAAAGTTTGTGAAAAAATTTGTGAAAAAGTGAACAATTTTTTGTATTTGATCGCATTTGGCGGTGAAATGGTGGTATGAAATATACCAAAATTGGCCTAGATCAATACTTTGGGATGTCTACTAAAAAAAAAATATATACATGTCAAGGGATATTCAGGGATTCCTGAAAGATATCAGTGTTCTAATGTAACTAGCGCTAATTTTGGAAAAAAATGGTTTGGAAATAGCAAAGTGCTACTTGTATTTATGGCCCTATAACTTGCAAAAAAAGCAAAGAACATGTAAACATTGGGTATTTCTAAACTCAGGACAAAATTTAGAAACTATTTAGCATGGGTGTTTTTTGGTGGTTTTAGATATGTAACAGATTTTGGGGGTCAAAGTTAGAAAAAGTGTGTTTTTTTCCATTTTTCCTCATATTTTATCATTTTTTTTATAGTAAATATTAAGATATGATGAAAATAATGGTATCTTTAGAAAGTCCATTTAATGGCGAGAAAAACGGTATATAATATGTGTGGGTACAGTAAATGAGTAAGAAGAAAATTACAGCTAAACACAAACACCGCAAAAATGTAAAAATAGCCTTGGTCCCAAACGGACAGAAAATGGAAAAGTGCTCTGGTCACTAATGGGTTAAAATGTCATGCTCTATCTGAATCATGAAAGAAAAATTTGTGTTCAGTGTCCCTTTAATTCTAGCTTTTTGTAAGTATTTTAGATTTGTATAGGTTGAACTCGATGGACTTCAGTCTTTTTTCAACCGCCATCAAATTTGCTACCAAACAATGTGTGCATGCTTATATTTACGTAATCGCATTCCACGCAATTCTTTTGAAACATACATGAAGTGCGATTACATAATTATGCGCATATCGTGGTAGCACATTTAGACGGTGAAACAAAATCGACAGAACACTGGCACTTACTAGTAAGGAAACTAAATTGTCATCCAGTAACCTATCCTTTTACAGACTACATTGGTGCATTAAAGGGGGGGGGAAGCTACCCTCTTACAACATATTGTTTTTGTAGAAAGGACAGCTCTCCTATTACATCCCACTGGTGCATTATGGAGAGGATGCCTCTATATTCTCTAACAGTACACTGGTGCATTATGAAGAGGATGCCTCTACTCTCTTACAGTACACTGGTGCATTATGGAGAGGATGCCTCTATTCTCTTACAGTACACTGGTGCATTATGGAGAGGATGCCTCTACTCTCTTACATCCCACTGGTGCATTATGGAGAGGATGCCTCTACTCTCTTACAGTACACTGGTGCATTATGGAGAGGATGCCTCTACCCTCTTACAGTACACTGGTGTATTATGGAGAGGATGCCTCTACTCTCTTACAGTACACTGGTGCATTATGGAGAGGATGCCTCTACTCTCTTACAGTACACTGGTGCATTATGGAGAGGATGCCTCTATATTCTCTAACAGTACACTGGTGCATTATGGAGAGGATGCCTCTACTCTCTTACAGTACACTGGTGCATTATGGAGAGAATGCCTCTACTCTCTTACAGTACACTGGTGCATTACGGAGAGGATGCCTCTACCCTCTTACAGTACACTGGTGCATTATGGAGAGGATGCCTCTACCCTCTTACAGTACACTGGTGCATTATGGAGAGGATGCCTCTACCCTCTTACAGTACACTGGTGCATTATGGAGAGGATGCCTCTACTCTCTTACAGTACACTGGTGCATTATGGAGAGGATGCCTCTACTCTCTTACAGTACACTGGTGCATTATGGAGAGGATGCCTCTACTCTCTTACAGTACACTGGTGCATTATGGAGAGGATGCCTCTATATTCTCTTACAGTACACTGATGCATTATGGAGAGAATGCCTCTATATTCTCTAACAGTACACTGGTGCATTATGGAGAGGATGCCTCTACTCTCTTACAGTACACTGGTGCATTATGGAGAGGATGCCTCTACTCTCTTACAGTACACTGGTGCATTATGGAGAGGATGCCTCTACTCTCTTACAGTACACTGGTGCATTATGGAGAGGATGCCTCTACTCTCTTACAGTACACTGGTGCATTATGGAGAGAATGCCTCTGCTCTCTTACAGTACACTGGTGCATTATGGAGAGGATGCCTCTAAATTCTCTTACAGTACACTGGTGCATTATGGAGAGAATGCCTCTATATTCTCTTACAGTACACTGGTGCATTATGGAGAGGATGCCTCTACTCTCTTACAGTACACTGGTGCATTATGGAGAGGATGCCTCTATATTCTCTTACAGTACACTGGTGCATTATGGAGAGAATGCCTCTGCTCTCTTACAGTACACTGGTGCATTATGGAGAGGATGCCTCTATATTCTCTTACAGTACACTGGTGCATTATGGAGAGAATGCCTCTGCTCTCTTACAGTACACTGGTGCATTATGGAGAGGATGCCTCTATATTCTCTTACAGTACACTGGTGCATTATGGAGAGGATGCCTCTACTCTCTTACAGTACACTGGTGCATTATGGAGAGGATGCCTCTATATTCTCTTATAGTACACTGATGCATTATGGAGAGGATGCCTCTATATTCTCTTATAGTACACTGATGCATTATGGAGAGGATGCCTCTATATTCTCTTACAGTACACTGGTGCATTATGGAGAGGATGCCTCTATATTCTCTTACAGTACACTGGTGCATTATGGAGAGGATGCCTCTATTCTCTTACAGTACACTGATGCATTATGGAGAGGATGCCTCTATTCTCTTACAGTACACTGATGCATTATGGAGAGGATGCCTCTATATTCTCTTACAGTACACTGGTGCATTATGGAGAGGATGTCTCTATATTCTCTTACAGTACACTGGTGCATTATGGAGAGGATGTCTCTATATTCTCTTACAGTACACTGGTGCATTATGGAGAAGATGCCTCTACTCCCTTACAGTACACTGGTGCATTATCGAGAGGATGCCTCTACTCTCTTACAGTACACTGGTGCATTATGGAGAGGATGCCTCTACTCTCTTACAGTACACTGGTGCATTATGGAGAGGATGCCTTTACTCTCTTACAGTACACTGGTGCATTATGGAGAGGATGCCTTTACTCTCTTACAGTACACTGGTGCATTATGGAGAGGATGCCTTTACTCTCTTACAGTACACTGGTGCATTATGGAGAGGATGCCTCTACTCTCTTACAGTACACTGGTGCATTATGGAGAGGATGCCTTTACTCTCTTACAGTACACTGGTGCATTATGGAGAGGATGCCTCTACTCTCTTACAGTACACTGGTGCATTATGGAGAGGATGCCTCTACTCTCTTACAGTACACTGGTGCGTTATGGAGAGGATGCCTCTATTCTCTTACAGTACACTGGTGCATTATGGAGAGGATGCCTTTACTCTCTTATAGTACACTGGTGCATTATGGAGAGGATGCCTTTACTCTCTTACAGTACACTGGTGCATTATGGAGAGGATGCCTTTACTCTCTTACAGTACACTGGTGCATTATGGAGAGAATGCCTCTATTCTCTTACAGTACACTGGTGCATTATGGAGAGGATGCCTTTACTCTCTTACAGTACACTGGTGCATTATGGAGAGGATGCCTCTACTCTCTTACAGTACACTGGTGCATTATGGAGAGGATGCCTTTACTCTCTTACAGTACACTGGTGCATTATGGAGAGGATGCCTCTACTCTCTTACAGTACTACTCCCCTGTAACATAGTAGTGCATTGTGGGAGTACAGATATACTCTCCTGTAACATACATACTAGAGCATTATGGGAGGACAGCTCTACTCTCCTGTAACATACATACTAGAGCATTATGGGAGGACAGCTCTACTCTCCTGTAACATACATACTAGAGCATTATGGGAGGACAGCTCTACTCTCCTGTAACATACATACTAGAGCATTATGGGAAAACATCTCTACTCTCCTGTAACATACATACTAGAGCATTATGGGAGGACAGCTCTACTCTCCTGTAACATACATAACTAGAGCATTATGGGAGGACAGTTCTACTCTCCTGTAACATACATAACTAGAGCATTATGGGAGGACAGTTCTACTCTCCTGTAACATACATAACTAGAGCATTATGGGAGGACAGTTCTACTCTCCTGTAACATACATAACTAGAGCATTATGGGAGGACAGTTCTACTCTCCTGTAACATACATAACTAGAGCATTATGGGAGGACAGTTCTACTCTCCTGTAACATACATAACTAGAGCATTATGGGAGGACAGTTCTACTCTCCTGTAACATACATAACTAGAGCATTATGGGAGGACAGTTCTACTCTCCTGTAACATACATAACTAGAGCATTATGGGAGGACAGTTCTACTCTCCTGTAACATACATAACTAGAGCATTATGGGAGGACAGTTCTACTCTCCTGTAACATACATAACTAGAGCATTATGGGGAGGACAGTTCTACTCTCCTGTAACATACATAACTAGAGCATTATGGGAGGACAGTTCTACTCTCCTGTAACATACATAACTAGAGCATTATGGGAGGACAGTTCTACTCTCCTGTAACATACATAACTAGAGCATTATGGGAGGACAGTTCTACTCTCCTGTAACATACATAACTAGAGCATTATGGGAGGACAGTTCTACTCTCCTGTAACATACATAACTAGAGCATTATGGGAGGACAGCTCTACTCTCCTGTAACATACATAACTAGAGCATTATGGGAGGACAGTTCTACTCTCCTGTAACATACATACTAGAGCATTATGGGAGGACAGCTCTACTCTCCTGTAACATACATACTAGAGCATTATGGGAGGACAGCTCTACTCTCCTGTAACATACATACTAGAGCATTATGGGAGGACAGCTCTACTCTCCTGTAACATACATACTAGAGCATTATGGGAGGACAGCTCTACTCTCCTGTAACATACATACTAGAGCATTATGGGAGGACAGCTCTACTCTCCTGTAACATACATACTAGAGCATTATGGGAGGACAGCTCTACTTTCCTGTAACATACATACTAGAGCATTATGGGAGGACAGGAGTTTTAAAACATTTGCCTTCACTATTACAATAATTGTCAAGCCCCTCCCTGTCATAACCACCGGTCCCGGTTACCCGTGCATTCCGTATATTCATGGCGCCGGTGTTCTTTCGGTCACACGCTTAATTCCACGCAGCCGCAAAAAGAGCTACTACCAAGCCGGTATTACCAGACAGACGGAGCCAATCAGCAGAAGCCAATAACCAGCACAGCCAATGGGAAACCGGAATACTGGTCTCAATTTTGACAAATCATTCGTTAATACAACTGAATGACAAACCCTAATACCAATCATACAGCAAAGTGGGCGTGGCTTTTAGACAGGAAGTTACATTATTAAGATGGAGGGTTACAATTGCTTTATAAACAATATAGATATAGGATGGGAAAGAACACGCTGTTCTCGAAATATGGCTTATGAATCTGAAACTGACTTTATCGCAAATAAAATAATAGTTTCTTCTTCAACAATGCCTAAACATCCTTTCTTACAACTGTCCATTGCCATAAATGCTTGATTTAAATACATATTTATAACATTTGTAACAATTGATCGTTGAACACTGGAAAAGGAATACTCCTCAAGAAAATTGTATGAGGAATAATAGTTAAATTGATGTTCTGCCGTGTCTCAGACATTACTGTTTAATTATTCCATTAATAAAAAAATCAGATAGACTATACAGTCTTTTTTTTTAAAAAAAAACGTACCTATGTAGGGAGCGTGCATGTGTCTTGTAGCACCACATAGCAGTTTGTGCAATGCTGCTGCTATCTATTACAAGCTCCTAAGCCTACAAACCTACTTTTTAACAAAGGATACCAAAAGAACAAAGTCAATAATAACATTTAACATGCATTGAAAATATATTTTTTATTTTTTTACACTGTATCTGAATCATGAAAGATAAAGTGTGGGTTTCAGGTCCTTTAATATATATATATTTATATATATATATATATATATATATATATATATATATATATATATATATATATATATATATATATATATATATATATATATACATACATACATACACACACACACACATATATATATTATTATTATTATTATACTTTATTTATGAAGCGCCAACATATTCTGCAGCGCTGTTCATGGATACAGTTCATTTAAATAAAACAATGAGATAAAACTTGTAAGAGACAGGACAAAATGTACAAACACATACAGGAGGAAATGAGGGCCCTATTCCCCTATCCCTGTGGGAACTTATAATCTATAAGGGTAGGGGGTTGAGAAACGGGAGGTGAGGACTGAAAGATTGAGAAAGATGTTAATGCAGAGTTAGATGAGGGAAATGTTGTTAGGTAAGATAAATATTATTGAGTTGGGTGGTAGGCTTCTCTGAACAAAAAAAGTCTTCAGGGAGCATTTAAAGGAAGAAAGATTAGGGCAAAGCCTGACAGCACGAGGGAGAGTGTTCCAGAGGGTAGGTGCTGCACGACAGAAGTCCTGCAGTCTAGCATGGAAAGAGGTGATAGTCGCAGATGCAAGGAGCAGGTCATTGGTGGATCTTAGTGGACGGGCTGGAGTATACTTGTTGATTAGAGAGGATAGGTAGTGGGGAGCGGTGTTGGTGAGCGCTTTGTATGCAAGGGTGAGAATTTGGAATTTAATTCTGCTGTGAATGGGGAGCCAATGAAGGGACTCGCAGAGAGGTGCAGCAGATACAGAGCGACGGGAAAGGTGGATAAGCCTGGCAGAGGCATTTAGGATCGATTGAAGGGGGGAGAGGTGGGAAAGAGGAAGGCCAGTAAGTACATACTTGCCAACTGTCCCGTTTCTGCCAGGACAGTCCCGGAATTTGGGACCCATTCCCAGCTATTTAAATGTCCCGGACTGTCCCGGCAAGTAGCAGTACCAGGCTGCAGCTTAGCTAGCGCCTAGCGCGATCAGTAATATGTGTCACTCCTCCTCCTTTGAATCTGATCTATCTCGCGATCGCGCAGCCAGGCAGGGATGTCTGCATGCAACGTCACCATCACATGACCACCCCGAGTTGCCGCTCATACTGGAGCAGTGCACCATCCTTCTCACATACGCCAGCAGGAGGACACACAGCACACCCTAACTCTGCAAAGGCTGCCGATCAGTGGACGACAGTCAGCGGACAAGCCAGAGAGATGAGACTAAGATGCGGGTGCGTGGGTCCACCAGCCAGGGTGCAAGGGACAATATTATGTGTTGAGCAGATTGATTTGCCTTCATATCTCAGATATATTTATGTCACTGTTTCATATTACACACCAAAATATGTTAAGTGAATGTTCAGCCAGAGCCACGAGTGAACCTTCCACGCTTGCGTTAATATTTTCTAGTTTTTCCCATTTGATGTTCCGTGATTCACATGACCATAACAGGAAGTTTGGAACCTGTCAGCTGTCGCTATCTCACCGGATCCCTGGTGAGTGGGAATTCAAATTTGTATTTTTGTCTTTGACTCAGGATTAACCGACAGTGAAACTGAGGTCATCAGCGCTTGACTGTGTGTGATGAGGGGCACAATGATACCGGCATGGTGTGTCAGTATATTACACAGTCTTTTCTTTTAATACACAGTACAGAGCTTAGCAAATGTGTAAACTTTTTTCTGCTCTATGCATTGTGTCAGGTGCTAATAGTAACAATGCTAAATGACACTTGGGCTGCAGATTGATGACATGCTTAATTTAAGAACCCCTCTGTACATGGTGTGTGATACTGGTTGGCCCAGTGTGTGTGTGATAGTATGAGTCAGAGTGGCACCCTTAACTGGTGTTTCTGATATTAAGTGTCAGTGTGATATACTTATCTGGTGTTTGTGATACATTGGGGCCTATCTATCAAGCTCTGAATGGAGCTTGATGGCCCGTGTTTCTGGCAAGTCTTCAGAATACGATCGAGTTGAATGACACCTCCCTGCTGGCGGCCGATTGGCCGCGAGTCAGCAGGGGGCGGCGTTGCACCAGCAGCTCTTGTGAGCTGCTGGTGCAATGCTGAATACGGAGAGCGTATTGCTCTCCGCATTCAGCGAGGTTTTGCGGACCTGATCCGCACTGTCAGATCAGGTCCGCAAGACCTTTCATAAATAGAGGCCATTGTGTCAATGTGATATACTTACCTGGTGTTTGTGATACTAAGTGTCAGTGTGATATACTTACCTCGTGTGTGTGTGATACTATGTGTCAGTGTGATATACTTACCTCGTGTGTGTGTGTGATACTATGTGTCAGTGTGATATACTTACCTGGTGTGTGTGATACCATGTGTCAGTGTGATATACTTACCTGGTGTGTGTGATACTATGTGTCTGTGTGATATACTTACCTGGTGTGTGTGATACTATGTGTCTGTGTGATATACTTACCTGGTGTGTGTGTGATACTAAGTGTCAGTGTGGTATACTTACCTGGTGTTTGTGATACCATGTGTCAGTGTGATATACTTACCTGGTGTTTGTGATACCATGTGTCAGTGTGATATACTTACCTGGTGTTTGTGATACCATGTGCAATGTGATATACTTACCTGGTGTGTGTGATACTATGTGTCATTGTGATATACTTACCTGGTG